>NW_011499866.1:1880734-1885455 GCF_000495115.2 Populus euphratica | reverse complement strand
CATTTACCACAACTTAAAGGTATCTTATATTATTAGATATGTTATTATAAAACATGTTTTAGTTAAGGAGTTATTGATACTTCAAGTGCAAAATGATGATATAAAACCTTGATAAAAATGCACTTTTAAGTACTAATCAATTAGCCAAGTTACCGTGTCATAATAGATCAACCCTCACATAATTTAATTTAAAACCTTAACTAGAAAAAAAAAATTAGGTTGAGAGGCTTCAATATCTATTCACTAGGCTAAATCTAAGAATAGCTAGGAAAAGAGTCAGGTTGAAAGGCTTCAACCTACTAAACTAAGTCTAATAATAGCGGCAAAAAGTTTGCCACTACAAGGCTCAACCAATGTATTATTATTATTATACTTTTAAATACAATCACATCAACATCATCATAATTTTATTTTTTTAATTAAAATTTGTTTTTGAAATAATGATAGAATAATATCTAAAAAACAATTATTCTACTAAAAAATTACAAAGATAGCTCGTTACCGAGGAAAAGAGTTTGAATTAAAGATATATCTTTGTTATTCTTATTTTAAATTGTTTAGATTTTGTTGGGTATATCTTCTTATTGATTTTGGTTTTTATTAAACAAATAAAATTGAATAAAATGTTAACTTTTTTTTTTGTTGAAATTAAAGATATTAATAAGAAAAGTAAGACTTATAATAGCTAATTAGTTTGTTTCAATGAAATTTAAATTAGTACTCTTTAAAAGAAAATTATAGCCATACAAGTCAAATAAATTAAAGAATTCTTTATGATACAATATTGAATATCTCAATTTGTGTTTGTTTTCATAACTTAGTATTTATTCTGCATTAATAATTTTTAAATATTTATTGATCCTTAATCTATTTTATTTAATGTGCACATTAAATTTTAATTTTATAATTATATTTTTTTACTACTAGAAAATACATTAGCAACAACTATTTTTTTTATGTAAACAAACTTTTGACCTAAGCAAAGTGTAATGCGGATTAGTTAGATAGTATATTATAAATGCATTACAACCATAAAATTTCTTTTTTTCCACTTTGATATCTCAATTTGTTTTACTTTAAATTTGGTCCTCTAACATTATGTTTCTTTAAGATTGGTCATGATGATTTTTTTCATGCCTATGTACAGGGGTCTCGCAATGTCAGAAGAATATTTAATTACCTGATTGATGCTCGATTTAACAAAAAAAAAGATTTAATTTTATTGATTTATAAGAATTAGATTTTTGAGGATTGAATTTGAAGATATTAAGTCCTATTTGTTTGTTAACATCACATATTAATTTGCATGGTCAAGAGAAGTTTTTTTATTTTATCTACTTAATTTTTTTTAATTTGATCTTTTTACATTAATTTTATTTGAGATTTGATTTGAAATTTTATTTTAATTGTCTAGATATAAGGTTCTCTTTTCATAATATCAAGGAAAAATTATGGCGCTCGTTAGATGCTTGTTTTGATAAAATAAAGTAAATTACATTTATGTTAGATAATTAAGAGTTAAGGGACTAATATTGAAACCGGAAAAAATATGGTGGGCTATGAAAACGAGAAAGGTAACGTATGAGAGTTGTTCGCTATGATCAAATGGCTCATGAAGCCGTTTCCAGTGGTCTCATAAGGTCTTAGAACTTTCCACGAAGCCAACCAGGTGAACTCCTGTTTTTTCCCCCTTCCAAAGTCCAAACTGCTTCTTATTGTTACGTTAGATTCTTCACAGTGAGGGCTTCCCAATAAGGTGACGCGTGTACCATATATAAAGCATGTGGAGGCTTAATTTTTTTCCTCCTCCTCCATCTTTCCGCTCCTTTCTCCTCAATATCCGAGCAGCTCTGGCAAAAATAAAAAGTGTCATTCTATTTTGTTTTTTTTTTTAATTTAGTTTTTTTTTTAAAAAAAAATTAGTTTTTTTATTGTTATTTTATTGTTTTTAAATTATTTTTTTTATTTTTTTCTAATTAATTTTACACTCTCCGCTATTGGTTTGATTTAGTTTTTATATTAAAATTATTTTTTATTTTTTTATTGTTATTTTTTATTTTGATAATTTTTTAATTGAATTGTTTTTTAGATTTTATTCTTCAATATTTGGCTTCATTTTTTTTATTAAATTTTATTCTTATTTATTTTTAAATTATATTTATTTATTTATTTAATTTCATCTTTAATATTTAGGTGATTAAGAATTTGACTTTGAATTTGCTTTCTATAAAGTAATTTTAGTTTCATAATTCGAATAAAAAATTTGAAAGATTAATCTGAATTGATTTTGTTTATTTTTTTATTTTTTTTAATTTCATCATTCACGTAGGGTTGATTAAGAATTTGATTTCATAATTTTTTTTTAGTTTTTTCTATAAGATTATCTCAATCTCATATGATTTGTTGAGAATTGAGTTTTAAATTATTTTTTTTATTTTGTTTTCAATGAGAGTGTTATATTTTTTATCAAATAAGATCATGAAAAACTTTTAAGAATATTAAAAAGATATTTATCTATAATATTGATAAATATTTATTTTTTTATAAGTAATCATTATTAAAAATTTTATTTAGCTCAATTTATTTATTATTGTTATCTACTTTTTTAATTATATTATTAAAATAACTAAACTTATTAAATCTAATCAAGTTTTTGATATAGTCTCCTATTTCTAATTTTTTTTAAACGTTTTCATCTCTTAATTAATTAATTTATATTAGTAAATTTTTTTAACTCGGTTGCAACGTAACACGGTCACCAATCTGTTGCCATGTGCAGCTAAATTGGTATATCTACAGCAAATTCTCTCTCACCATCAGATTCTAATGTATTATTTCCAGATTTTTATAGTTATTAAAGAAAGGTAAAAACAAAGGCGAATAGCAAGAGAGAAAGAGAGTCATTATATTATTTGTGAAGAGTTTTTTTTTTAAAAAAAAAAAAACAAACAAAATCGTTTATCCTTGCCATGCTCTGTCACATAGGACCTACCTATAAGGGTATATATTCTGTATTCGTGATGGAAGTCTTTAACATTGTATTTCAGAAATGTTTTTAAAATTTTTTATTTTTTATTTTAAATTAATATTTTTTTATATTTTCAAATTATTTTAATATACTAATATCAAAAATAATTTTTTAAAAATAAAATAATATTATTTTAATATATTTTAAAATACATAAAATCACTTTAAAAAATAACCACTGCATCAAGCCCTCCATCACCTTACTAGCTTAGCTTTATTTGGACTCTATATCTAATCTGTTTCCATCTTCTTCTTAATGCAGAACATGATTGGCGGCGGTAAGTCTTTGTTGCTTTTGTGTCAGTAAGTCTTTAATCCTTGAAAAATCAAAAGTTAAAACTTAATATTTTTTCCATTAAACGATTTTTTTATTGATAAGTTTAAAATCCCTTGAAAATTAAATCCCCTCAAAAGTTTAACAATTTTGATTCTATGTACTAAAAAATATTTTAGTTTGATCCTCAATTAAAAACAAAATATTTGGGTATGAAAACAAATAAGAAATAAAGTCAATTAATTAAAGGTATAAAAATATTATTTTTAAAATGTTTATTTGCCCAACATACAAAAAAATACCAAGACAATATCTTTATAATACAACTAAGTTTTTTAAATCTCTATAAAAATTAAAAAAAATCTTTTGTATATCTATTTCCTCATGTGGTGATATATTTGCATAGATTTCAAACAAAACATTATAATTAAATTATATAATAAATTATTAATGAAATTATACTATTAATGATTATATAGTTATATTTTAAGTTAAACAAAATAGTTGTTATTTAGTTTTATCTTAAAATTCATAAAAATAAAAAAAATAAACTAAAAAAAATATCTCATTGAAAAATTAAGCGTTTGATATTGTAAGTATCCTTGCAATAACATGGAGATGCCTAGTGGAAGAGTCTATGCATCCCAACTTCTGCTTAATTTATTTTATAATAGAAAATAACATTTGTAAACGCTTAAAAAGGAGTGTTTTGTTTTTAATATAGAATATAAATAATATTTTTTTTATTATTATTATTTTTACTAAGATGGTACAAACGACACCACTATAAAAAGATAAAACTTGAAATCAAACCCCCCACCACCAATTGATGGTAATCTGATGTCTGTTCCCTTGGCATACTTTCGATGAGGTGCTTTCTTGTTTGACAGCAGTTTTCACGTCATAGAAGCCTCCTTGCAATCGCATTTACCAGAATTTGACCCTCATGAAAAGGAGTGCATAATACTTATTCATTGTTTGCGGCCAGTTTTCACGTCATAGATTCCTTTGGTTGGGTCACGCTGTCAATCACTATATCGATCCGATTAAGCCATGAACGTTGCAATCAAAACAAAGTGTAATTCGGAATCTGTCAGGTAAAAAAAGATTAAAAAAAAAAAAAACCCAGCATCTTAAAAGAGATCTTCTGTCCCAATATCTTAAAAGACCTCTGGGATCTATTAAAAAAATAATAAATACCAATTTAAAAGAAACCATCAAAACTTTCATTCAACAAGGCACATAAAATATTATATATTTAAACCTTGATTTTCTCCTGTAATTTAAAATGTCAACTAAACCACGAGAAAGAAAACTCCCCATAACGTTTATAAAATAAAAGTGACTTGGTAATTAGACTCATGCAAGGGTCTCTGATGATATCTGATGATATAGTTGTAATTATTTTTAAATTAAAATA
>NW_011499866.1:1854561-1879863 GCF_000495115.2 Populus euphratica | reverse complement strand
TAAAAAATTATTTTTTAATAAACTCAAATTCAAAATCAAAATATGTTAGGAAAAAAAAAAACACCTAGACTTTGCCTAGGACAAAGCTTGAGCTAAGCACTTGTGTGAGTTAAAATCATACAACTTTACTTCAATTTATTTATGAACCTTTAAATTTTCACTAAATAAACTATAAGACAACCTCATGTTTTTCCTATAACGAATAGAAGATTTTGGGTTTTACAATAAATATCCCAACCAAGAATTTATTTAGATTAATTTTTTATTCACTCATAATCTATTTTAATAATTTTAATGTTACATATTTAATAATTTATGTTGAAAATTAATTTTTAATAAATTTTTAACCTTAAAAATAAGTGAAACTTACTTTAGATCTGACTTTAATTATACATATTAACCATATTTTATTCAAAAATAAATTCCAATCATTGTTAAACAAGGTTAAAAATATTATTTTCAATGTATGAGCATTAACCGATACTAACACTCCTCCATTATTTTTTATTTCCTAGTAACTTTATTATATTTGTATGAATTTATCATATGAAACACAAGTTGAGGTATATACCATAAATAACTTTTTTATATTGGCATGTTGAATCAAATGCTTAATGAGCTGGTTTAGATCAATCCTAGCTAGATGATTATGAATTCTTTCTATATTCATATTTTATTTTAATATTTTATTAAAATTAAGAAAATTAAAATTAATAAAATATTAAACCTCGGTAAAAGACTAAAATCTCAAATTATGATTTGAGTGAAGTTCTTGCTATTTTTTTTTTTTTTGCAACTGCTACAAGATTAGCAATTCTATAAAGTTAACATAAAAACATCCCTTTCCATGTCTTTAGATATAGCCCATATGGGTTTATCTGTTCTTTTTGCATAAACCCTTGTGAGGATTTCACATAGTTTCAATAGTTCTTCAACTTCTATGACAAATTCTCCTATTTGTGCTTCATAAAATATAACAATAGGTTGATGGATCATTACCTTGATGATATAAGATAACAAAGGATTATTTTATCTCACATAAGAAGGTTACGAGAAGAGATATAGAATAAAAAAATAAAATTGCGTAACCATACAATCATTGCTTGCGCATTGCATACAACTCTATAATAAAATTCACTTTTATCAAAAAGAAATAGAGAGTCTATAAAGCCGAGGTTAGTAAATTATACAACGAACACCCTTACCTTGGAGGAATTAAGGGAAAAAAAATATTATGGTGGCTCCATTGCTTTATTTCATCAGTGAATTAGGAATCCTAAAATATTTTTTATTTTTTTAAAAGAATATAATATCTTTTTTTTCCTCTTTCATAATAATAATAATAATAATAATAATAAATAGCATTAAGAACCTTTTGGTGTGAAAACTAAAAAAGAAAGAAAGAGATTGTGACACTAAAATAGGCTCTCAATAAATAAGATAAAATTAGAACAACCTTTAATATGTCATACTACCCTTTCATAACATAATCTAATGTTAACATGAAATATAATTTTTTTTTTCATATTGAATTCTGAATGTTATACTATTATTACTTAATATTGATAGTTTTCTTTTCTTTTTCAATTAAAATAAAAACTTATTGGCACCAAGCAGTAGGAAATGCTAGACGTTGGTAATTTTTCCTCCGACTAGGATAAAAGATCTTATTGAAATGACTAATCCCATGCATATTGTTTGTACATCTGGTAGCATAAATTGTATAGTATTATAAATAGCTATTTCTGGTATTACCCATCTATCAGGAGAGTTGATAAACAAATATAAATTTTTTTATCTCACTTTCTACCCTTAGATATATTATAAGATAGATAAGTTGATTAGAGATCTTATTATCAATATCTTGACCTAAACAAATGAATTTTTCTCAATAAAATCTATTAATTAAGATAAAATTTTATTCTTTAGGACTATACATGTACCTTTTGATGCACACAATTCATCGAAAATCATGAAAAAAAAATTAATATGTAAATCTCATTTAACTAATAACGAAAGTGTTTGTCCTTCATTTTTCAAGAAAGATGGTTTTTTTTTCACTTGTTTATTTATAAATAAAATTTCTTTGTTAAACTTACCAAACTAACTTTTCATTAATATATTTTTTTATTAGGATTCAATTCAAATCACAATGACATTATCTTGTTCCTGGGTGGGCTTTTGTAATTCTCTTAGGTTTGTGCTCTATTCTAAGTAAAGATTTTCCCAAATTGAATTTGCACATATGGAGCAAATGCCATCAGTACCGTGTTTTTTTCCTATAACTTCCTTCTTCTTCTTTTTTTCCAATTCATTTCACATCTTCCATAAAATATTTGATGTATTTATTAAATTATTCAATTGATTGTGATTAGTAGTTTGAAATTACTCATATTTCTAATTTATGAAATTTATAAATAGATTATGATACAAATAGTAATAATGGGTACAATACTAATTGAGTTTTTCTAAGTGGAGTCTGGATACTTTATTTTATTGATCCAAACAACTTAACTATAAATTATTCTAATTGATAATATTAATTTCAACAACTCCAAAGCATAGATCTAATTGCATTTTATTGCTACTTCATGCTTTAATTTTTTATTTATTTTTTATGATTTAATGATTGCTACTTCATGCTTTAATTTTTTATTTTTTTTTATGATTTAATCAATCCTTCTTTGGTGCAACAAAGGATATCTTGATCACGGTGGAGAATTGAAAAATCCCATAATAACCCAATGTCTCTAACAAGTTGAATTATACATCAATCCAATTTAAACTATCTTCTTTAGAATTTTTAAAATGGACTTTTGGAACACCAATAAACATTAAATGAAATAAACAAAAATGAAGTACTCTATTTCACCTTGATGTGAAAATGTAACAATGAATTTATTGTTTTAATAATAATATATGAATTTATTATCTCAAAAATATTATAATGGATATTGGCTTTTATTTTTTATTATTTTTTTCTATTTTCTTTATTTTATTATATTTTTTATTTGCACATGCTTGATAATTTCATAATATAAAAAAAGACATAATTAATAAAGTAAAAAAGCTATTTGAATGATAAACAAATCCATATTTATTCGCTCATCCAAAATGAAGTCAACCCCTCGTTATATATTAGTACTTATATGGTATAGAATAGTTTTGCTTCTCCTTATTCCTAGAAATAGAATTGTGATATTCTTACTAAAATACTAAAAAAAATAATCTTTTTTTTGGATAATCCATTGAAAAAGAGATGTTTATAACATAGTTTTTCTAGTGCAATAAAGTTACATAATATATATCTTTCATTGATAAGAGGATATTTTATGGGTTTGCCTTCATATCTTGTTCATACCGTTGTATTATCCTGGTTGTTTTTTGATTGTCCATATAACGTATATAACTTTAGTTGTTGGTTGGGCCTGCTCAATGGCTCTTTATGAATAAGTAGGTTTTAATGATTTTGATCCCTTTCTCATTTCATATGATGCAAGGTATGTTTTTTATACACTTTATTACTCGTTCAGTAATAACAAATTCATGAGGTGGTTAGAATGTTATAGGAGAAACTATATTGATTCAGGATATTTGAAGTTATGAAGATGTGGCTGGGGTGCGTATTATATTTTCTGGCTAATGCTTCTTAGTAGCTATTTAGCATTGAGTGTATTAGGATCTAGAAATATTTTGTGATGGATGTACAAAAAAACTTTCCTTAGATTTTCCCAAGATATTTGGAATTCATTTATTTCTTTTAAAAGTGACTTGTTTTGGGTTTGATGCTTTTCACATAACAAGATTGTATAATCCTGGAATATGTAACTAGAAAAGTAAAATTTATAAATCTAATGTGGGATGTAGAAGGTTTTGATCCTTTTATTTTGAGAGGAATAACCTTTCATCATATTGCAGTAGGGTCATTGGACATATTAGTGGGTTGTGTCCATCCGAAAACATCAATACAAAGGATTATGTATAAGAAATATTGAAATCGTGCTTTCTAGTAGTATCACTGTTTTGTTTAGCAATCTTTGTTGTTGCTGGAATAATATTGAAATCGTGCTTTCTAGTAGTATCACTGTTTTTTTTAGCAATCTTTGTTGTTGCTGGAACTATATGGCATGGTTCATCAACTATCCCCATTCAATTATTTGGTCCCACTCGTTATCAATATGATCAAGGATACTTTTAGCAAGAAATATATGGAAGAGTTGGTTATGGGCTGGCTGGAAATCAAAGCTTATTTGAAGCTTAGTATTAAATTCTTGAAAAATTAGCTTTTTATTATTACATCGAAAATAATCCGTCAAAGGATGAATTATCTAGAGAAGGTTCAGTGGACAACGATGATGAAATAGCTATTAGATGGTTAAGACATACTATATTTAAAGAGGAAAAAAAAAGATATGACTTTTTTGTATGTTGTATGCTTACTTTTTTTGAAACATTTTGGTTGCTTTGGTAAATAAAGACAAAATTATTAGAATCGATGTTTATTTTTGAAAAGCATAATCAAAGTATAGTTTTGAATAGGTAGGTGTAACTATAAAGTGATATGATGGTAAATTAAATAAAGTTAGTTATAGTAATCATGCTATTGTAAAAAAAGATGCTTGTATAATTAAGTAAAAATTTTGAATTAGACCGTGGTATTTTAAAATTTAATGATGTTTTTTGTAGCGGTCCAAGATAATGGTTTACTTGTGAATATGATTCATTTGCCATCAATGATCACAACCAATTAATCTAGTGCGTAAAATTAATTTTCCTACATCTTTGTTAAGAAAGTGTTATGAGAGAGAATAAAAAAAAAAGATGATTGACACACAAAGTATCCTGGAATAGGCCATTGGACCAGCATCCTTAGTTATTTTCTTCAGCACGATGATGAAGGAGAATTAGAATATATGCCTTAACAGTTGGCTTATAACATCAAAATGTGGTGACTGAATGTGAAAGCTGTCTCTCTGTCTCTCTCTCATGCATGGAAAATTAACAATGTGTTCAATGTGACCATGTATGATTAACTTTTTGCTGAGGACTTTAGTGACCGATTTTAACTTCAAGGTCCCAGATTGGGATCATGACCTGACCTCGCGGAATCTTTGCCACCTTTTCCAGTGCCTTTCTCCGTTCGTATATGGTTAAAGGCCCGCTAAAATTATATATCGAAGCATCCCGTTGGGGAGCTTGTTTTATTTTATTTCTTAAATTCTTGAAAGTGATTTTTTATTTTATTTTTTGTATATATTATGGCCCAAGGCAACGCTATTCTCACTTTACCCCGTTTATAACGCCCCCACACTATAGTTTTCTTATTTCATACTTGCTCAAATTACTCTTAAGGCCAACTTTCTATGAGGCATCCTCCATAGATATTCATTTGTTTAAATTGAACCTTTATGTATGTTGCAATTCCCCCACTTCAAATGCATGTTCTATGAGAAATATATAAATAAGCCCCAAGTTCAGTGGTCTTTCACATATCATAGAAGGACAATTAATTACTAGTAATGGTGAAGTAAAGATTAACCAGCAATGGGATTGGGATTTTTTGATGATTTTTAATGCTTGCTCATGGGGGTTTGGTTGTGAATGCATTAATTTATAAATGGAGCTTATTGTCTCAGATTGGATCGTGATGAAGTTCGAGACGGTCTTGAGTATTTTGATTCCTATGCGAACTGCTGGTATGCTGATGTCTTTATGTTCAAGACCTGGGAGTGTGTTATTAATCCTCGTGACAATGCTTATCGATGGAGCATGATAGTTTGTTTGGAGGAAGGGACACCACATGTTTGAAAAATTGCCAGACTGAAAGCCTCCGAGGACTGATTCCATGATTGGTTATTTATCCTACCAAAGGTATCGAGTAGGAGATGAATGACACTGAATAAAGAGACCTTTCTACCTTAGGTTTTCACTAATTTGATTTCCCTTTGAGGTCCTAATGCAACGGCATGAAACCTGACCTTCGAATGAGAATCTGTATATGTTGGTGAGGTGCCCTATTACATACACATATATATATCTGTCAAACATGGGCCTACTTTTTCAATTTTTGGTGTTGAAAGGTTGGGCCTGGCTTGAGATATATAATTTGTGAATAGAATCATTTTCATTTCCATTTTTTATTCGTTGGGGGATAACACCTCCTTAAATAGGATTTGAAAAATGAGTTTTTTTTAGCTATATAAGTTAATCTTCAAGTCTGGAAGTCTACCCCTTAGAACTGGTTTTTCCCGGAAAAAATATGAGATCCTATCCATCCTAAGTTTTGAATTAAACTAATCAAATGTTAACTCCATCAGACCTCGTTAAAATCTAATTATTCTGACTTTATCCAATTCTAAACTTGATCACGCCAATTGTGAGATATATACATGTATCAAGGAAGCAAGATAAGAAAAATAAAAAAAAATGTCTTGACATTGTAACATTTTCACATGATGATCTTGTATTGAGTTTAACAACTATAATCTCCTCGTACACTGATGATAAATTAAACATTGCCGTATATTCTTGAAAGGAACCCTCTTTTGCTGGGGAAAAAACCCTTTAAACCCTTATGTGTGTTAAGAGTTAATTGTGCTCGTTGTATTTAGGCTAGTTGCACCCGATTTGGTTAAGTTGTTGTTTAATCTACCCTTCCACTTACCGACCCTTGAATTGCTAAATTGCGTGGATTAGAAGCTTAGAACCCTGTTTTGGGCCATGGATGCTTTTTCAAGTAACAATGGCTTATCCATTCAGCGCAGGAGTAAATGTTTCTAGTAATTGGAGACGACGATTGGACCCAATTTTACTCGAATTTCAAATCAAAGTCATCAGAATCGAAACTTGTGGTGTAGGCTAAGTTTTCAATACATACAGACCGTTGCTCCCTCTCTACATCTGACATTTGGTCATGTTAGATCCTCTCGAATATTATTAGCTCAAATCGAACCCTGCACAACCGTTTTTGAATCAAGGATTAAAAACCAGCCGTTTGGTGATAGAAAGGGCTTCCTTTAAGTGGTAGTGGAGATTTCAATTTCAGCCAAGATTTGTGGAAGGACCGGGCCATCAATGATGTATATATAGACAAATATTAAATTTCGTTTTCCTCTAAATTAACCCTACACAAGCTATCGATTACAAATTCTCGATGCATTGACAAGACTCTGCTGCTATAGGCATGATGAGGTGTTATTATCTTGGTAGGGATGGAAATCGGATTTTCCATTTGGGTAACATGTAACTCCCAAAGTTGAAATTTATTTTAGCTTGACTTTTACTTTTTTATAACTAATTCTTAGGGTCTTTATATAGATATCAAAGAGTACCCTTTGTTGGAGCCCATATGAATTCTACTTTAACATTCTATTTCTTAAAAAATACAAATCCATCTTAAAAAATAAATTAATCAATCAATCAAATAAACCAGAGATCATATACACAAATAAATATTTGAGAGATGTTGATACAAATCAAAAATTAAATTCAGAAATTGCGAGATTGATATAGTCAAGATATCTAATCTCGTAACACAAGGATTCAACTAATTTTTTTGTTTAATCACATGTCAATAATTTTTTTATAAAATAATAATAATTTAAATTCTATCAAAGCAATATGATTTGCTGGAATGATTTTTACTAGCTATAGAATACTTTTTTATACAAGATGAAGGATAAAATACCTTAATCTTTTATACAAAAACACCTGTGGATACCAAGATAAACTTTTTTATTGGTGGAATCTAGCAAACCAACAATTTTCTTTCTCTTTTTTCATAACCTCATGATCTTCTCTCTCTTATATCATACTAAAAAACTAAAAATAAACAAAATAATGTTTTGGGTGAAAGCGGAATTCAAAGTGAAATGAGCAGTGGACCGAAAAGAACTTTTTCAAGTCAATTTGTACTTGGTCATTTGGTTTCCTTATGATTTTCATTTTAATTCTTTGTTTTTGAATTTGACCTATAACAAATTAAAAGAAATTGGTTTTTAAGTTTTTCATCAAATGATGCAATTAAAGAATAAAAGAATGGAGAAAAAAAGGGTTATGTCTCTCCCTACAAGGTTTTACATATAAGAAAAACCAAACATGTTAGTTTCTTTTAATTATTTATTTTAATTTCCCTTTACTTTTACTTTACACTAAACATATGGCTTGCATGAAGCCACATGTCGGGTCAAATATTTCATAACATAAAAAGAATATTTAACTAACGCTAATATTCTTAAAGAAGTAAGAAAAATATGAGATCTTGGTCATTAACTTGATTGAGTTTAATAAAATTGGTAAATTTAATAATATGATTTCAAACAAAGGCATCAATATTAAATAAAGTGAATAAAAAAAATAAGATTAACTAACTATAAAAAATAAGCTATCAATATCATACTTGGGAGGAGAAGAAATCAAAGTCAATTAAAGACTCACAATCACTCCACTACGAACACCGCTCCATCTCTATAAAGTGCTCACCAAGGTGATTCCAATTCCATTGCAAAAAGTTACATGAAGACACTAATAAAGATCACACACAACGTCAAAGCAATAACATAACAAGTAAATCAAATAAAGTATTATGAAGTGAATATCTCATGCTTATATTTAACTAATTAATTTAATTTTAAAAAATAATTTCTTTTTTAAAAAATAAATTTAATATAAAAAAGCAAATAAAAAGAATTTAGATAACTCGGGTCATTTTAAAATCTTATTAAAAAAACCCTATAAAAAGAAAATAAAAAAAATAATGTTTTTCCAATCTCAAACTAAATAAATGTTAAATGATAAAACTGAAAAAATATGAACTTAAAAACAAGAAAGAAAAAAAAAGCAAACCTTGAAAAATTTTCTAAACCTAGGTTAATGTTTTAAAATTACAACTCATAAAATCTTAGACCCAAACTCAATCAAGAAGCTAAAATCCTAACCAACTTAATATTAAATAATAAAATTTTTAAAAAATAATTATTTTTTTTTTAAAGTAAAACAAAAAATAAGTAGCAATAAAAAGAATAAGTATAACATATAATAGGGAAAAAAGTTGAAGAATGATGAAATCAAAAAAGAAAAAACTAATTTTAGAAATTATCTCAAATAAAACTAATAGTAATAAAAAAATACTGATTAAACTAAAAGATGAAAACATAGAGAATGAAAATGAAAAACAATTAAAATTTTAAATTATTTAAAATAAAAAAATATTAATCAAGAAAACATAGACCATAGTAAAAGGAAAAACAAATTAAAATATTAATTTAAAAATTTAAAGGGTATGCCACGAAAACCAAGTAAGAGAAAGAAAAAAAGAAAAGGTAATTGACTCCATATTAGAGGTTAGCAAGCAACACAATTCATCTAGTGATAGAGGGCCACCATGATGATTCAAATGTTATCCCAAGAAACATTATTTGGTCACCGAATACAACTAGCCAATTTTATTTTTTAAATATTATTTTATAATTATTTAAATATCAAAATGTCATGTTCATTTAACTTGATTATAACAAAAAAAAAAATTAGAATGAGAATACTAAAAATCCCATAAACACAAGTTAAAGAAATTTTACTTGTAACAATAATTTAGTTATTTTATTATGCCTTAAAATATAAAAATTCAAAAAATCCCATAGGTGCTAGTTAAATAAATTTTTTTATTAAGTTAATTAAGTTATTTTATTGTATTGTGAAAATATAAAAGGACTAATCCATCCTGGATTAATTTGATAATGACTAATGAACCTCATAAAATGATTATATTACCCCTAATAGCCAAGCCAATAATTTTTGTTGAGAAAGGTAAATTCATCATCACATTATTCCAACCTACAGTGTAATAAGTTTATACGTACAACGACTTTACGATTTCTTTTAGTTTTTTTTTTATTTTAATGAAGTTTCATTTTTGAAAACTATATATTCAACTTTGCTAATTTTTCAAATCAATATTGTTAGTTTTTAGATCATCAAATGACCTTATTTAGATCACAGTAGTGTAGCCTATTAGCATGTATTATGCTGTGAGTGAAAGCAAAAAAAAAAAATAAACAAAAAAAATATACATTACTAAAGTGTCTCCTAAAAAGAAATATATTGTAATCACGAATTTAAAATCAATTACAAAACGAACAACATTTTTATCTAATATTGCTACAAACCCCATTAGATCTACTTATTGACATGTAAAACTCATATAGATAATATTAAAAAAAATAAAAAGTTTAATATATAATTAACTCAATACTAAAGAATAAAATTAGTTAAAAAACAACACTTAATTTTAAAAAGTAAAACTCAAGTAAACTCAAATCAACCAATCAAACTTTTGATGTAAGACATGTAAATTATCAGATTCAATAATTTTTTTTTTTATCCCAGAGGCTAATTTTTATTTAGTAGATTTATATGATAATAAAGTGTATGAGAAGTTTTTTTATATGAAATATTTTGTAACAACTTGGCCCAATATATTGTATATTGTTCACTTTGGTTTAGTCTAACCCCACTTTTATGCCTCATTGTTTTGTTTCTGAAGCCTACAAGCCTCAAAACGCGTACAACATGTTGCCAATCAGCACTACTAATAAGGCTAGTAACTAACTTCTCATCCGTCGATATGGGATATTACAATTCACCCTTTTTAAAGAGCCCGTTGGCACCATCGAAGAGCCAATAAGGTCGGCTCTCATACCAAATATAACAACTCAACCCAACATGTTGTATATCATCTGTTTTGGTTTAGCTCAATCCGGCTTCCACACCTTACGGTTTTGTTTCTGGCAGCCTACAAACCCCAAAATGTGTATAACATGTTGACAACTAACACTACTAATAAGGCCAACAACCAATTTCTCACCCACTGATGTTGGATATTACATATTTAAAAAAAAAAACCATGACAGGTCTGTGGGACTACGATAACAAAAATAAATCATTAATAACAATGGTGAAATTATATTTTTCTTAGTTTTAAGTTAAATTAAGAAATATATTATCCATAACAAATGGTGAAACTATATTTTTTTTAATCGAGAGAGAATAATGCATTACAAAAAAAAAAATATAATAGTAGCCCAATATTCTAGCTTAACTCGTGTCAAACTTTTGTTTTTAGAAAGGGAGAATGATTTATTTTCTGCCCCTATTTTTTTAAAAAAATAAATAGGCAAACAACATGTTATTTTCAAGTAAAATCACTATTATTATATAGGTCAGAAAAACAAAGTTGTGGGTTATTTAAAAAAAAAGCAAACTATTTTAAACTAAAAAACCCTACAAACACTTTTAAGAACATCAATAAACCAACTTATCAACTTAGCAAACCTAAAAATCAGTCTAAATAACAATATCAAACCAAATAAAATTTCTTATCCTCAACTTAGATCAATGTTTTAGGTAATATTAAGTCTCAAAATAACCATTATAAGACTCCACTAACTAAATAGAATCCGTTGACACCAATTTTAACAATTTTAGTTGTCAGAATAGGTGTCAGCCATATCTTTTTCTTTCTTTGTCAAAATCTAGCAAATTTCCATGTCTCCTCGATCAAACTAGGGATTCAAAATTAAAAAAAATAATATTAAAATTGAATTTTCAATAACTAAAGTGGTTGATTAACTATTAACTAAAAAAGAAAAAGGACTAAAATAAATTTTTTATATAAAATTCTCATCTTTTTCTCATTGTTTTATTTATTTTGGTTTTATCTTTCAATTCAACAATAAAAAAAAATTAGATACTAATTTGGTTTCAAAAAATTTTGATCGTGCAAAATTAAAATTTGAAAATCAAATTAAAAATTCTTAAAATAATCATTACTTCATTGAACAACAAAAACATATCATGGCTTATTTTTCTTATAATGTGATGTGAAGAGATTTAGTACGGATATAACGTCCATAATCCAAAAATAAATAAATTATATAATACAATGGACACATTTACAATTAAAAAAAATGAGAGGTTAAATTAACAATTAAAATAATAGAGGGATGAACTATGGGTATGTTTCTCACTGTCAGTCTTCACATTCGGCTCATCCGCTTACTTTCTAAAGACCGCGTTCATGGTAAGTTCCCTCGATGTGTACATCTTTTCCAACAAAGTCAGTCTTTCATGTCATGTTATTATTTCTATTCATTGACAGCTTGTTGTCAACCAATCTTTTGACCTAAGCAGCTTAATTAAAAAAAATATTCCATAACTACATTAAAATATATATTTAAATGGTTAGTGAAAAATAACTTGAGAGAAACATTGTGGAAGCTTTTATATATATATAAAGTTCAACCTAAAAGGAAACATAGAAAAATTAAGATGAAAAAAAAAATTACATTCAAGAAGCAAAGCAGCCTCTACATAACACACACGCACTATATATCCACACCATACTTCTGATCCGACAATCCTTTCCAGCTACTAGACAAACTTGATTGATCAGAATTAGCAACTGAAGAAGAGGCCCCATTTCCACACAGAGCCACAGTCCTCACACTCTCTATCAACTCCTCAGTCCGTGCCTCTTGTGCCAGTATCTCTGCCAATTGCTCGGGGCTTATCACCAGCTTAACCTTCCAAACCCCTGTGCTATTATACCTAGGAAACACTTCAGCTTCTGTTGATGATCGCTTCAACATCCTTTGGTTATCAAACGACATGCGATAAGGAGTAACTTTGGATGATGAAGAAGATGAAGACAGATGATTTTTAGTATTGTCGTGGTTTCGGGTATTGTTCAATGCGATACTGCTGGTATTTATAGGGAGGAGGTGGTAGAGTTGGCCAACGTGGAGTTCTTCGTTGTGGAGGAGAGGTTTAGCGAAGAGGTCACGGCTACGGTAGATGGCGTGGCCAGGAAACTCGTTGGTTATGCACTCTGCTGTGATGGGTGCGTACAGCTCCATGATACCACCATTTGTTGTCACGACTTTTATCATTTCTTCTACTTCTAAGCGAAACCCCTTGAACACACAATTCCCCATGTATCAATATATATATGAGAGAGTATTATTCAGCAATCTTGCTATGGTGGTGATGATGGAGGAGGAGGAGGAGAAGGAGAAAAGAAAATAATATGGGGCATATGTTGGGTTAGTTATGAGTCGGGAGTGATTTTCTTGAGGGTTTCTTCTCCTGGGCACATCTTTAGCGGACAAAAGTACTCTCCTTGGCCAGAGAAAATCACCATTCTTTGTAGTTTTTATATCATTACGGCCCCACGTTTCCTGTCGTGAGGTTTTTGTTCTGGCGATCTGAGGATCCATTATGCTTGGTGTATAGGCTGAACGAAAGTACAGAATCCAAAGGTCAAGATAGTTGAGAGTTTGACTCTATTAGTGGGACGGTTGGTCATGATCATCATATTTAGGGTTCAAGGTCAATGACCACATCAATATGTCTATGCTTTTCATTAGACTTACTCTGGCTTTCACCTAGTGGAGCCCAGATTCAAGCCATGTAAAGAAGAGCCGATTTGTAAATTTAGGAAATGGGGTGGGAGGTTTGTCCCATTCGTTATTTCGTTTCCTTTTGTTTTTTTTTTTTTTCTGTGGATTTGTTCTAGTACAATAGCTATCTACGGTACGTGGAACGACCAGCTGGGTCTATTTTATACGAATATATATATATATATAGATCGTTTTAATAATTTTTTTAAAATAAAAAAATATTATTTTAATATATTTCAAAATAAAAAATATTTTAAAAAATAATCACTACTAAACACTTTCATAGTTAGCTAGCAAAATCCGATTAATAAATCTTGTTTTTAATAAAAAGTATCTAATAAATCATGGGAGTTCCATCTCTTGCAAAGCAACTCCAGAACAGCTGGGAAGACTTGATGTAACCAAATGGGGTATATAGGCCCAGATGTTTAAAGTTTTTGAAATTGTATGTTTTGTTCACATGATTGAGAAATTTAATGAGCCAAACGTTGTTTGAATTAATCCTGGCCTCGAGAAAAGCTGTGCAAAGAATGGATCTTTCCTTAATTGTATGAATAATATGATAGGTTTAGCATGCTACAACCTTTCGGTGGCACTCATTATGTCTTCCAAGTTTTCTTTCGCAGTTATGATGGAATCTTCGGAGGCGAAATGTGTATCATGCAACAGTTCTACTGTTAAGGATATTTGAGCTTTAGCCAGAGTTCGGTGGGAGACATTCGTCTAGACATTCACAAATTTGGTAATCCCAATCACATCATATCTTTTACAATCAAATTTCTCTTTTCTTATTTATATATTTTTTTCATATAAACATATTTTTTATTAACAAAATGATTTAATCAAATCGAAGGCAATTAAAATAAATACTTAAAAAATTATAATGATTTGAAATAAAAAGGAAAAAAATGCATCTTTATAACCGAAATTTATTTTTAGAGAATGTTATTATAAAATGTGAAGAATATATATATATATATATATATATATATATATGAACAAGCATAAACAGGAAGGATAGGCTTCCATTTAATCCAAAAAGTATGGGCTTTTATTTGACCCAAAATTAAAAGCCTTAAGCAACTTCGTTCTAGAAAGTTGGGTTCACATATCTAGTTTTTTTTTTAATCAGAAAAAGATTGACTCAATATCATTGTTATATATATATATATATATGTGTGTGCGTGAGTTGACTCAATATCATTGTTATATATATATATGTGTGCGTGAGTGTGTGTGTGTTATCAACATATAACTTTTCGGTTTGATGAATGGAAAATCGGGAGCCAAGTCTTTGAATGCGAAAACCGAAATTTTGACCTTTTTAACCTATAAACATGGAAAACTAATAATCCATTAAACCTTTAAAACTCTATTTCTAATCCAAAAAATATATTTTAATAAGACTAAAAAATCCACAAGAAAAAATATTATGTCTTGATTATTTTTTGTCTTACTTCATTAAAAGTAAAAATCATTTTCAATAAATTTTTTTTAATCTGATATATGAATCTATAAACACCATAACTATAGTTATTGGTAGCTGAAATTTGATCACTCAAAAGCTCTCTTCTATTTTGTTGTTCTAAAAACTTATCTTTTCTTTCACAATAGTTATGAACAAAAATAAAGTTTCACAATCAAAATATAAAAGCAAAAAAAATATAAATGAAATATCTAAAAAATAAACTTAAGGGGTCAAATTGAACTTTTTTACATCATATAAACAATTTAAGTGGAAAAAGGTTTTGTTCTTTCTTATATTAATTTTGGCTTTTGGTCTTTCAATTTTTTTTTAACAATAACCTAAATTTTTTATTTTGTAAAATCTGTCGAACCCTCATGAGAGCTTGACATCGCGACGACCCTTCCTAATGTGGGGAATTGACTTTGGGGTCTTTGTTTTGTGAAAAAGGAAGTTGTCATCTAGTATTATGGTCACTAGAAAACATAAGTGGTTTTTCAGAGATTCTAAGGTAAGGGATTGGTTGCGTAAAGGGAAGGTTTTAGCACCCCTAATACGCCCTACCTAAAATAAGTTGCTTGGTGTTTGGTTTGACTATAATTGTTATGGTGTTAATGCTCTTTAATCCTGTTAGTTTTCTAGGATGAGTCTGCTATGATGAATAAACTTAGATTCAAAGTCTAAGAGAAAGAACCCTTGACCAATACGGATCATACATTTAGATATATTTATAGAGTGCCAAAGAGAAACGATGCAGATCTCTTGAAATTTATGTTTGTGAAATTTATGTTTGAAATAACCTATGATTTAAGAGACAACTAAGATAGAAATCTAAGGAGATTCAATGTGCTTAAAAGCTCATTTTTCTCTTAGTATTTCAAGTGTTCGCGACTCATAAATCGCAAGGAAGAGAAACAAAAAAACTAAGTTAGAAATCTAGGGAAATTCAAGATGCTTTAAAAGTCTATTTTTTCCTTAGTATTTCATACTTTTACGACTCATAAATCGTGGAATCAAAATTTGAAATATCTCTAATTATAATAGAGGCTTCTTTCAAGGATATGCAATTAAATTGTTCTAAATAACATTTTAGGCATAAATATGCCCTTATGCTAAAAATAAATACAGTTGCATTACTCTTACCAATATTTTAGACATTTACCTTTCATAGGTTTTTTTGCCCTTATATTATTAAGGGATAATAACTGGTTATTCCTAGAAAACTATTTTAGATATTAACCATTGAAGGTTTCTTTATCCAAACATTAATAGTGAATAAAAATGAATTCTCAAAAATAAAATTGTTATATTTTTTAAATATTGGCCAACACCTTTTGGAATTTACAAACATGTTGTAAAATCCAAGATGCAGGAAAATAATTTTTGTATTTAAGAAATCCATGCTAAAACATATTTTTTGAAACCTCAAATATTTGCTTTTTTTAAAAAAAGAAAAAAATTTAAAACATGTTAGGGTATTGACCGTATACAACATAAATTGTTTTTACATTGTCAACATGTTAGGGTATTGACCGTATGCAACATAAATTTTTTTTACATTATTTGTTAAAAACACAGACAATGCAATTACACAAACATCATAATTTTTTTTTTAAAAAACCGTACACATATGTATTCCAGAATTCACAAAAAGCTTGAAACAATTCAAATCCAGCAACAAAGACCCAGTATTTCAACTTAAATTTAAAGTCTGAAACAAGTCTGCCCATTACTCTAAAAAAACACAAGTCCGCAAGTACCAAAAACAACAAAGTTCTGAAACTAAAACCTATAACAGAAGCCATACCCCACTACTCATCCTTTTCTTGATCTTTAACAAATGCCATGCTCATTTCACACAGTAGGAAAGAATACATGTTAAATGCTGAGACTACAAAACGCAGTGTATGTTATCTCATTTTTACAAGAAACAGAGAAAAAAAACATAAAACTAGAACCTGCAAAAAATAAAGTCCCCTTAATTAAAAGGACCCTCCCTCACACATTTTTACTCTTTCTTCTGCACCTATAAGCCATAACTACTCCTATGTAATGTTCTAGTTGCACATAGATGCTTCACCAAAGGAAGGCAGGGATGACGAAGACCTTTAAAACCTACGGTCTCTCACAGCAATAGAACTGGAAAACTAAACCAGCCTCTTAACTCAAAGTCTAAACACGGCATGGCCAATCATTTTTGACAAAAAAGAGCAAGTCATATACACATGGAAGTTGAGCATTTGAAAACCAAACCTATTACAGAAAACATTATTCACGCCTATCCTTTTTTAAATATCTGATACTGCCATGGTTTGTTTTATACAAGAATGAAAGAACCGAACGACCATGCTTTTCATCATGTATATCAAAGACACTAAAACAATAACAACAAATCAAATGGTCAGCTATCTCTCTTTTGAAAAAACAGGAAGGAAAGCACACTCTAGAACCAGCTGAAACATCACCTCAACTAAAAAAGACCTTATCTCATTTTTCTTTCTAAATGAGTCGCCATATGAGTAACCAGCAGAAGGAAAAACAAATACGGCTCAAACATAAATAATAAGCTAAACTTAAAGGCATGGGAGGAACAGTGAGCAAGCATACAACTTTGTTACTAAGATGGAAAATGAACATCCCAAACAGAAGCAGAAAATAGATTTTGAAAAGAAAAGAAGACCAACCACATAACTTTACATATGTTAAAGAAAAAGAAAGGCAAGACTCATACCTGCGGGTCTTGCATGTTTGAATGCAAAAAAATAAAATACAATTGGTGGACAAACTTCTGCCTTTTTAATTACCTCTAATAACCAAAGCAAGCCTTCCTGATCTCGTTTTCCATTGGGAGCTTTTCAAAAACCTTTTAGAGTCTTTGTAAACCCCGGTTCGACAAAGTAGGATAGACTCAAGGTAATCTCCTCCCGTTCTTAATTATTTTCGGCTTCTCTAACGTTCTCTTGGCTCTCTCGATTTTTCCTCTTTTCTTTCCCTTCTTTGTTTTCTCTATTTTAAACTTTTTCCCTCTCTTTAACTCTCTGTCTTTAAACTCTCTCTGTCTCCCTCCCCCTTTCTGTTTTTTTTTGCCCACCTGCGTCCTCTTTTTTCTCTCTTTTTTTTTCCTTCAAAAATACCTAACAGCTTGCTTATATAGCTAAGAAAAAAACTAGAGACCTCTCTCATGCCCCCTCATCCCAGCCATATGTATTAGGGATGAAATCCCAGCCCTTCGATTGTGTGAGGCTCCCTCCCATGTCTTCTTCCACAACTAGCACAAAGGAGGTGCAAAAATTGTTTCCCTTTGACTGGAGCTCTAAGTTGCAGCTGTATATTTGGCATGAAAAGGGGAGTTGTCGTATACATGCCAGGTTGCAGAGGGAAGGACGAGAGGTTTTAAAAAATTAGCAGGGAATGGTTGCAGAGGAGGGAAGGAAAGGTAGATGGGGGTACAATGCCATGCTAATTAAATTTCCAGCAAAGGGGTTGTTCTCATACGACACCATCTAGCTATAGAGAATTAATGAAAAGGAGAGACGATATTGTTTTTTTGTTACAGCAGAAATGCAACCCCTCGTGAAAGAATTTCCATTTCCGGATCTTATCCCCATTTTTCATTTCTCCAAAACCTAGCCAAGTTTCTTTTCTATTTATATTTGCCATTAACTCCCCTATTTCAATCCTTTTTCAATTCATTCCAGTAGACTTGGGGGGCCAAAACCTTCTTGCGACAGAATTTTCACTTCCTCATTAGATATTCAAACATGAATATCTTGAGCTTCTGATATCGAAATCGAGTGATTAAAAAACTAAAATTCATCTATACATGTAGAACTACAACTTTCATGAAGGATTCAAGGTGAGATAAAATCATTTTACAGAACAAAATCAGGCCGCAATCTGGTTGGTAAAAAATGATCTCCCGATCTGATTCAAAAACTGATGAATGCCAAGTATAACGACATGACTGAGAGTACAACCTAAGAATAAAAACCAGCAAAATCATTGTCATAACCTAATTTTTGATTTTTTGATTTGAATTATTTTATTTACTAAAAAATCTATGAAAAATGATTAAAAAAAAGTAAAAATAAAATAAATGAAGAATAAATTAAAATTTGGGTTAAGGGCAACATGATTGGAAGTTTAAAGATTTAATTAAACTTTTGACTAGTTTAATTAGTTAAATCAAGGGCTTAATTAGAGAATTAATAAGTTTGCAGACTTAATTAAACTTTGATTCAATAAATTAAATAATTCAGGGATTTAATTGAAATTAATCCAAGGGGTAAAATTAAAATTTATCGATTAAGGGACCCAATTGATACATTTCAAAACATAGGGACTAATCTATAATTTGTCATTTTTCATCCCAAATGACGCTGTTTTAGAATCTTTTTGTTCATCATCTGTTTGTTGAAGACCGGTTCAACAGGGAAGCTGGAAAATCAGCAACAAAGTCGACTAAATCGTGACCATGTCTTCTGCCACAATCCCGGTCTTGGAGGAGACAGTTTTTTTGAAATCTCTCTGGCCTTATAAAAGGTAGGGAGAAAATACAGAGGAGGAGAAAAGCCGAGCATAAAACGAGGACCCAAAAACCAGAGCAGGGGAAAAAAAGAGGAGGGCACTGAACAAACCAGAGGAGGGGAGGAGAACAGGAAGAAAAACTAAAAATGAGGGGTTAAAAACACATAAAAAAGAACAGAGCAGAGGAAGAAGAGCAGGAAAAAAAGCCCGGAGGAAAACTAAAAACCAGAAAAAAAAAAACCAAGAAAACGCAAGCCACACACAGAAAAAATCGAGACCCACATTCGAACTCCAGCACTGTCCTATGTTCTTCATCAAACGGACAAAGAGGACGAGCTGAAAGATTGGACAGAAACGAAAAGGAAGAGCAGGGGAAGCAAAAAAAAAAGAGGCAGGAACACCAAGAACAGAACACACAGAGAACGGAGAAAACAAGAAAAGCACAGGGGAGAACGAACGAACAGCGCAGAACCGTGGAAACACAGAAAAAGAAGAAAGAGCAAGGAGCAGGAAGGAAACTTGAAGAGAGGAGCTTCATTCGCTGATTCGTGCACAGTCTTTGCAAAGCCAGGTAAGTTCTTCTCTTCGCTTTATTAATTAAGTACCATTTGTAACAGCGCAAGGTAAGCCAGGTAAGTTCTTCTCCTCGCTTTGTTAATTAAGTCCCATTTGTAACAGTGCAAGGTAATACAATTACCTTGCAACTGTTGCAAGCATGCGTGAATAATTCACGCATGCCTGCAACAATGCCCAGCCGGGTCACTAGCTCGGGCCAGTGACCAGGCCAGGCTGGTTGGGCCTAGCCCAGTCCATTTGGGCTGGGCCCAACTCGAAAAAATAAAATAAAAAAATAAAAAATAAAAAGTAGAAACAATAAAAAAAAAATAAAAAATGTGTATGCATGAATAAAAATAATGTAAATTTATTGATTTATTCACTGATACCAGAGTCAGGAATAAAAATACCAATTTAAATTTATATTATTTTTATTCGTTGTATTTTATTTTATTTAGCTAGAAAAAATAAAAAACATATATGCATGCATAAAAATAAATTTATTTGATTTGTTTATTCACTGACGTTAGAGTCAGGAATAAAAATACCAATTTAAATTTATATTATTTTTATTTGTTATATTTTATTTTATTTAGCTAGAAAAAATACAAAAAATATGTGCATGCATAAAAATAAATTTATTTGATTTGTTTATTCACTGATACTAGAGTCAGGAATAAAAAAAATATTGATTTAGATTTATTTTGTTTCTATAGCTGCGTTTCTATTTACCAATGCCAGATTTGAAAATATCCATAGTTAAATATTCACTGGCGTCAGAGTCAGGGATATTATAAGCAAATTATCATAGCGCAAACTAATAAACCTTTAGCAATTTTAGACAAAACTAGCAATGCAGCCTACCTTAGCCAGGACGTTTAAGGGGTGATAATATCTTCCCTTTTACATAACCAGTCCCGAACCATAGAATCTTTGTTGACCAGTTAGGGTTTCTAGTAATCATAATACTAGGTGGCGACTCCTTAAACAAGATATTTTTCCTTAAAAGAACAAGATGCCAGATATCTGTTCTTTTTCTAGTTTTATTATTTTTTAAAGCCGTCGCGATGTCGGGTGCGACAGAATAGCGACTCCACTGGGGATAATGGGCTAAGTTTTGCCTTTTGTTTGTTAATTGCTATTTTTTTTGTTGTATTTATTTTTTTATTTTCCCTACTTGTGCTTATTGGTTTATTTTATTGTCTTTAATATTTTAGCATGCATCCTTGTTTATATTATCATGCATCATGTTAATAGCTCACACCTTAAAATCTAGGATAAGTGGGGAAGTAACGGTACCCCAATGGCTTTAGCTTGGGTAAGACTCATGAAACCATCCAACTCTCGCTTGATTGTTTACTTGAAAGTAATTGATATGCCAAACTGATATTACTCAGGGCCTTTATTTTCACACTACTTGTAAGCCTCATATCGACCTTTCAAGGACGATTACTAAGCATGTGAGAGATCTTTTAAAACTAGATAATGAACCACCCCTTAATGCATTCAATAATTAGGATTTTCCTATTAGGTTATCATCCCGTGAAGGGCGAGTTTACATTTCATACGTATTTTTTTTAATTACTTCAACATTTTTTGCATAATTGTATGATTTACATATAGCAGGGTGAAATATAGGTTCCCCATTGAAACCCATTCGAGAAAAAGACAAATGGAAGATGAAGAAAGAGCCCAGTTGGAAGCCCAACATCAAAAAGAGGTGGAAAATCTTAAAGAAGAAGTCGCAAGGCTTACTAGTCTACTCGAGCAGGCCTTGAGAGATAAATTTGGAAAAGCAACACTTATAGCTCAGCCTGAAGATATGCATGTAACTCATTTCAATCCACATAATTTGGGGGCAAATAGGGTGTCCTTTGAATTTCAACAACCTATGCATTTCCAGCCAGCATACCTTGTGAGAGTTTTGTCCACCATTGATTTTATAGAGAAGGAATATCAAAAAGGCAAGATGGTAAAAAAAGATGATCTGAACAAATTCATTGCCCTAGAGTAAAGGATGAGGGCATTTGAGGGAATTCACCTATATGATCCTATAAAGGCTGTTGAGATGTGTTTGGTGACCAACATTGTCATTCCCAAAAATTTTAGAGTGCCCGAATTTGTTAAATATACAGGAACTCAATGCCCTATAACTCATCTCAAAGCATACTGCAACAAAATGGCTGAGGTGATTGATGATGAGAAACTGCTGATTCATTTCTTTCAAGACAGTCTGAGTAATGTTCCCTCACTTGGTATATGCGGTTGGACAATACCAAAGTTAAAAAATGGAAGGATTTAGTGGATGCCTTTATGAGGCAATATAAGTTCAATATAGACGTGGGCCCTGATCGGTTAAGCTTGCAAGCTACGGAGAAGGACAATAAGGAGTCCATAAGGGAATACGCCCAGAGATGGAGTGAGGTAGCTGCACAAGTTAATCCTCCCATGTTGGAAAAAGAGATGATCAGTTTATTTTCCAACACCTTTAAAACCTCGTACTTTGAATACTTGGTTAGAAGCTCTGCACAATATTTCACTGACCTGGTTGTTATAGCTGAGAGGATTAAACAAGCCATTGGGTTAGGTAAAATTGCTGATTCGACTGAAAAAGAACGGTTTTACTGAACAAGGAAAAGACAGTGAAGGGGGTTGCCAAGGCACTTACCGTTCTTACATATGACTTCAACTTACCGTTAAAAAGATGCCCTGGTCGAGGAGAATGAATGATTGAAAGATTCTAGAAATCCCAATTAATGATCGCTCAATGTTTAGGCCCTTTATATGTTATCATGCCAGTGTTCATAGCCCAAGATGTTGGCATAAGTTCTTTGTTGTTAAACTTCTTTTTCAAAGTTTCAATGAAATAATGAGTTTGTCATTCAATCATGTTTATGACCAAACATTATTCATTTTCTTGAGAGAGTTTTCTTGTAAAGACTCACAAACATATCTTTGAAGCCTTACATGATCTCATGGACACAATTCATCTCTCTTATTAAAATCAGTTTTCCTATTGGAGTTTTGAAAAAAAATTTGATCTGGCATTTTGATTTCAAAAAATAATTTGATGTTTATTCAAAAAATGATATTTTTGACATTCTACTTGTAGAATGACAAGTGAATCAAACAACTCCATTATTGAGGTAACTAAATTATAAACAAAAAAATTATGAAAAAAATGAAAAAAAGAAATGAATAAACACCCTTACCCCATTACTCTAGAATAATGTGTTTTTTTAAATGTATGAATAATGGTATGTAGTGAACTTGTTGCTTATAACTCATGAAATCATCTTTGCAAATAATAAACCATCATACTATACGAGGTCAAAGTTTATTGATCATAGCTGCTTGCGTTTGAAATGAGGAAAGGCCATCTTTGTTATTCCTTTCACGTTCTAAAATAAGTACATCCCTTGCAAACCCTTTTTGAGCCTGAATAATTTTTTCTTTCATAGAAAAAAAAAATCCCGACTAGGATCACACCCTACACTAGGGGCAAGTGAAATTTCAATGATCAAGAAAGATGATAAAGCCATGAGAAAGTCAAAAAAAAAAAACCCCAAGAAACTCAAATGCTAGGAGGCATGTCCAAATCACAAGAAAAAGTGATAACTAAGATAAAGTGAGTATGCTCTATAGCAAAACAATCAAAAAAAAAAGAAGCACCAAATCAAAGAAGAGCGGCAAAAGAAAATATGAATAACATTAATAGTCAAACTGTTAATAGTGATGCTCAGTCTTTGAAGCCCTGAAACACTCTTTGAGCCTTATGAATCCTTTTCTTTCATAGCCAAAAACCACAGCCTATGTTATGTGCCTATAAAAGTCCTTTCTAATCAAGCAAACAAGCAACCTAGAACAATAAACAATGCTCTCAAAATGCAAAAAATACTTTTTTCATAAGATTCATGACATCAAGAATAAACTACTCATTATTATTCATGCTGATAAAAATAAATGTTCAAAAAGAGACAAGTTTTTCTCATACAAAACCTCGAGCTTTTTTTTTAGCCATCCACTCTGAAAACCTATAAAAATAAAAGGTCATAATATCATGATATATTTTCACCGAAGACCTCATTGCCAAACACAAGAGCAAATAATCTCTTTTTCAAGAAAGAAAATAACCAAGGATTTGCAAGATTTCAAAAGCAAATTGTTATTGGACTCACATCAAAATAACTTTTGTTTTCAAAATGCAAGATCAAGATTTCAAGATTCATTCTAGACCCATATCCCTCCACTAAACTAAAAAGGAGAGAAATGAGAGAATGACCTCTTAAACCCATTATTTGTCTAAGTTGCTGACAGAAGCACACTTAAAGGCAATAACCAATACAAGGGGGCAACATTATGTTTAGAAGGAAAAATTCTACAAAAGGAGATGGTAATTTCCTTCAACCAGATAAGGGGGCATTTTGGTTTACAAAAGACACCTCAATCCTTTCAGCAAGTGACACCGAATGTTTCTAGCAATGAAACGAGGAGTAATGAATGGTCCTCTCAAATTATTTGACGAATCAAAAAATCTTTAGCAAGCAAGTGGGTTACGATGGGCATCATAAATGTTGAGTTGTGCAAACAAATTTGGAAATAGACTTATATGGGCCAACTCGAGTGGGCTAGAAGCTAAAACGATAAAGATGACTCAAATCAGATAGTAAGATCTCACCAACCAAGCAACGAGAAGATTAAGAAGAAATGGGGGCTTATATTTCAAATCAGGTAAAGATGCATGCATATCATTTAAACATTAAGACATTGGATAATGAGTTTTGCAAATTTTATTAGAGAAAATTCTAACAGAATCCATCAAGCGGAAGGCCAACTTGAAATGGCGAACATTGAAATTGCTTTTGCAAAATTTTCACTTTTGAGAATTTTTCAACCTGGGCAGGCCACCCATGAGAATTAGGCCACCTGAAAAATCTCTCTATTTTTCCACCACCTTTCAGTTTCCACTCCTAAGGTAGTGCATTTCCTATCCTACCTCCTTTTGAGTTCTTTTCGAGCGCGCCCTCAAGCCCTCAACCATCAAAGGTAATGGATTTTGACATGACTAAAAGATTGATGTCTTCTCCCAAGTGCAGGAGTGTCGAAGTAATAAATAACCCGGCAAAAGCGGGGTTGAAGCACAGGAGGTTAATTGTACAAATTACAAATAACAATAATACAACAACAACAATAACAACAACAATAATAGTAACAACAACAACAACAACAATAATAATAATAATAATAATAATAATAATAGTAATAGTAATAGTAATAGTAATAGTAATAGTAATAGTAATA
>NW_011499866.1:1824526-1854544 GCF_000495115.2 Populus euphratica | reverse complement strand
GTAATACTAATACTACTACTACTAATAATAATAATAATAATAATAATAATAATAAAGAAAAAAGAAGGAGAAGAAGAAGAAGAAGATAATGAGAACTTTAAGATGGAATATTAACGTAAAGATTTAACAACGATAACAATAAATGTCAAGGTTAGAGGATCCACTAATGGTATGTCAAACAAGTATAGTATAAACTCTAATTAGTCAATTGGAAACCACACACAAAGGAGGTTCCAATTAGATTGTAGATTATTAACATGTTATATTAGTCATCTTATTCGATTAATGCTAATACTTGTAAATCTCGTCAAGCATTCATGATTATAACTTATGTTAACAACAAATCAAGTTCTTTTCATAGCTTAGGTGTCGGTTATACCATACAGTATGAACTATGAACTAAGTAAATGAAAGGAAATGAAAGGCATAAACTTAATATTAATGAAAGCAAAGCATAAACATTACAAAAAATACAAAGAGAGAAAGCAAGAGCATGATCTTGATCTGGAAACTAAGATGCCTAAATGCATGGCAAATGCCTCCTTTTATAGGCCAAAATTAGGAACTATTGATTTGATGACTAATTAATGAGTGGGTGACCAACTCTTGACTTGGTGACAATCTTTATCTTCTCTTATCTGCCCAAAACTTCATTGATAACATCAAAACTGGAGCCACTTGAAAACATAAAAGTTGTAGGAAATTGTCTCAGCTTGAGAGAAAATTAACAAGGGGTAATTTTTCACATTTGAGAGGCAACAAAAAAACCCTAAACCTAAACCCATTTCACCTTTCAGCCGCCCGCCCCCTCTAAAAAAAACCAAAGAAACTATTCTCCCTTGGCCAAAGTAGCCGCTCACCCTCCTTCCCCATAGATGAGAGCCGCCGCCTCCCGCTCTTGAGAAAGAAAATTTAGAGGAACCCCTACTTTAAGGGCTTTTGATTTTTAACTTTTTCTCCCTTCACCCGGGCAAGCCTTCCTCTCTCTCACCTAACAACCCCACAGTTGTTTCTTCTGACTGGCCTCTACACCCATCTCCAGTCTACCTCCCAACCAAAGCCGGCTGATCTTTTTATCCATCATCCCTCATCACCCTCTCAATAGAGCCCCCACCAAACCCCAAAACCCATTAGTAGTGTCTTCTTCCCTTTTGGTCTCCTCAATAACAACAGCAAGGCCAGCCGTCGCGGTTCAGTAGCGACGCTCCCTTTTTTATTGTTCCTCCTCACTGCTAACTGCCTGAATCGAAGGAGAAGAAGAAGCCCTCCCAACCACCAGATCTATCATCGATAGAAGGAAAATAAACAAAGAAGGAAAAAGGCGGAGGAACTGGACAAGTCTAAAAAATAAAATAACATCGACTACTTATGCATTTTCTTTTATTACAGGTAACGGTGGTTATCACCATCAGCAAGGAAGGAAAGAGGAGAATAAGTTGAGTTATATCCATCCTTTTTTGGTATTTTCCATATGGTGACGTGTGAACCCACGCACCGCCGATGGTGGCAGCGCTTGGGAAAGACGCGCCACCACTGTTCCTACTCTCAGAAACCTTCCAACACTATTCTAGTGGTTTAGAAGGCCTTCAATGCAATTCCCATAGGTTTTTAGGGTTTATTTTATAATTTTTAAATTGTTTGTTTTATTTTAAATTTTGGTTATCTGTAATTACATATGGGTGCATGAGAAAAACATTGTAAAAAATGATGTTAGTATGTTGTGTTTGTATTTTTTATGTATGCTTTCATTTAATGTTAAAATTAAAAAGAAAAAAATAATAAAAAGAAGAAAAAAGAATTAAGTGTTTAATTTGAATATGGTTAAACATCTCAAGGACAAATAAAATCATGTTGTATTTTCCATTAAAATGTAAGAACATGTTTCCACATCTATTGTGGGATTTCAAAACTGATTTATTAAAGCCTTAAAAATTTGATTAATATTTCAAATGTTTAAATCCCATCAAACTACAAAGCAGCTTACCTCAAGTAGGGTGCGTTAGGGGTGCTAACACTTTTCCTAGCCACAATTAGTCTCTTACTTGTAAATCTCTGACAAGGAGTAGTATATTCGGGTTTTCTAGTAACCCTTAATCAAATACTAGCTGGTGACTCCCAAGACCCCAAATCAGGTAAAATAACACAAAATCACCACAGACGTCGCACGAGTGACATGCGAGAAATTGCACGACACCTATCTCTACTAGAGTGTGTCTCAAGAGTCAATAGAACATTATCTAAAGACTTCTTACTCAAACCATTCTTAATGAATTGTAAAATCTTGAACAGATTTTAGTAACACTAATGTTGTGTGAAAAGTTTAAGCAATAAGCTGGTTGGAGGTGTGATTAGTATTTAAAAATGCATTTTTATATCATCATTTTGCACTTGTAATATCAATAACTCATTAACGAGAGCATGTTTTATAATAACAAGTTTGATAATATAAGATATCTTTAATTTATGGTACATACTTGTTTATATATAGACATATCTCATCATTTAACAGATTGATTAATATGATTGACTACTAAAAGTGAACAAACAAAGAAAAGGTTAATCTTAGAAAATAGATGTTGATTCAATTCAAATTGAAACACAATTCATTCATTGGGTCATATCTATAGCTATAGATCTTGGATTTCAGTTTGGTTTATATGGCTAGAAAGCTATAACATAGGCCTAAGCATTAATGAAGATTGAAAGACCCAAATCTGCAGTTTTTAAATTCAAAGTTTAGCCACAAAAGAGAAGTCAGAATCTGTCAACAATCTAACTCAAATACTGCTTAGAATTTTACCCGTAGCTTTAATTCTAGAAGGTAGAATGACGTTAAATTTGGTGGGTGGAAAGATAAGATAATTTCCAACAACTTTCATGGGAACCACCTACTCAAATGCTAATGTTAGCAATAACATTTCATCCAGACAAGAGTTTAAGGGCTATCCACCACGTCTACAAGAAGCACTACTCAGTATTTCAACCATATCTCGAGTTTTAGTAATCCAAATGCTCTAAACATTTGTAAGTGGAAAGAGAATATGATTTCCAAAATTTTTTATGATGAACACTTTGCCAAATTCTGATTGCATCAATATCATTTCATCAAGCTGAAATGTTTAAGTGTTGTTATCCACTAAGTCTACTAAATCAATTGTTGGCTACTACATCAATAATTAATTACTAGATGAATAGTTTTGAATTTTATCCTATAAAATGAGACATTTGCCATTCATTTAGGCACTTGGTTTTTAGATCAAGATCATTTTCTTGCTTGCTTTCTCTCTTTGTAATGTTCAAGTTTTATTTCATGTTTTATTTTTATTAATCTCTTATTTATACCTTTTATTTTCTTTACTACTCTTAGTTAACTTATATCATAATTATGTTCTTATCTTGTTTATTTATATTGATCTTCTTTATTATATCTTGCTAAGTTAATTATATCAAGGTGAAAAGGTTTCATTCATGGTGTTAGAATATGTCTAATATAAAGTCAACATGGACTTTAATGTTTTATATCCAAAAAATTTTATTATTAATATGTTTTATCTTAGCAATTCCTTTCAAATGTATAATCCTTCATAGTCTTCGGCCAACATTATTGTTATAAGAGGAACTTGATTTGTTGTTAACATAAGTTAGCATTATGAATTTTTGATAATATTTAAAAGTACGGTGTTGCTAAAATAAGTTAATGACACGATCAAAGAGTTGATGTCTTATCCCAAGTGTAGGAGTGTCAAAGTAAAATAACCCGGCAAGACCGGGGTCGAACCACAGGGAGGTGAATTATATAAATTACAAATAAAGAAAAAGAGTTGAAGAGAATAATAACAGAAAAAGAGTTGAAGAAAGTTTTGGGATGTGATATTGATGTAAGGATTAAACAATAACAAAACATATGTCAAGGTTATAGGATTGACTAATGGTATTTCAAATAAATATAATATAAACTCTTTTTATTATTCAACTAGAAACCACACACAAAGGAGATTCTAATCGGATGATTTCTCGTTATTAGTTCATTATAAATTACTAACATGATCATATTAATTATCTTATCTAAGTAATACCATACTTATAAATATCATCAAGCATTCATGTTGCTAGTTTATGTTAACAACAAATCAAGTTCCTATCATAATAACGATGTTGGCCGAAAATTATGAAGGATCAAGCATTTGATGTACCAAATATTATACAACACAAATCTAAATTGAACATTTAATAAGCAAGGTATTAAGAATTAGTAAGATAAAAAAGATAAAACATGTTAATAACAATCTTTCTTGGATATAAACATTTAAAGCTCATGTTGAGTTTATATTATACCTATTCTAACACCATTAGAGAAACCTTTTCACCTTGACATAATTAACTTAGCTAAACATTAAGAAGGAGAAAAACATAAATAAACAATATAAGAACATAAACATAATATAAGCTAACTAAGAATAGGAAAGGAAATGAAAGAGCATAAACAAGAGATTACTATAGCATGAAAGAAAACTTGAACATTACAAAGATGTAGAGAGAAAGCAAGAAGATAACTTTGATCTCAAAATTAATATATGACTAAATACATGGACAATGCCTCCTTTTATAGGCTAAGTTTCAAAACTATTGATTGATTGAAGAATTGGTGGGCATCCATTGATTTGGTGGCTGGTTTTTGACATTAATGGCTGCTGGTTTTTTGATATTGTGGGCTGATTTTTGATATTGTTGGCTGGCCAAAACGTCATTACTCACATCAGAATTATAGCCAACTAAATTGTGGAAGCTGTGGGCAATTGTCTCAGCTTTCCATAAAAAAAAAACCAGAGCTCATTTGGACTTCTAGAACTCAAGATATGAGCCAAAAACCGAATAGTGCTTGAGCTGCAGGACAGCTTCCGACGTCTTCGTTGTTGCTAAGATTTGGGCTTGAAAACGGCAGAACTGAGTCTTTGACTTCATATAAAAGTTGTAGGTCTATGTCTTACCTTTCCATCGATATAAAATGGACCTAAATCTGATATCTACAGCTCCAGATATGATCAAATTACTGAACGGTGTTCGAGTTTGGGATGCACCAGCAACACTTTACTAAGTTTGGCCTTCTTTTAATCCTTTCATTTTCAATCCTTAAACTCATCAATCAATCCTTTTATTTATGTGATAGACCTGCATTTAGGATGAACATTTACCATGAATTAAAGGTATATTATATTTTTAGACTTGCTAATATAAAACATGCTTTTGTTAGGGAATTTAATGATACTTTAGGTGCAATATGATGACATAAATCCTTAATGAGAATGCACTTTTAAGTACTAATCAGTTAATTAATATGATCTTGTTAAAATTTATAATGAACTGTTAATAATAAATCATCTTATTGGAACCTCATTTCTGTGTGGTTTTCAAATAAGTAATAAAACGAGTTTATACTTATTTCTAATATCATTAATGGATTCTCTAACCTTGACATTTTTTTTATCATTGTTTAATACTCACATTAATCTTACATCTCAAAGTCCTCTTTAACTTCTTATTGTTGTTGTTGTTGTTATATAATTAACTTCCATATGATTCGATCCTAGTCTTACCGGATTATTTATTATTTTGACTCTCCTGCACTTACAATAAAACATCAACTCTTTGATCATATCAATGGCCTTTAAGGAAAAATTGGTCAGTTCACGCAAATGTATTAAGGTTCCATTGGGATTTCTATTATTATTATTATTATTATTTTTAAAAGGATAAGATGTGGTGTTAGAGAGTTGATAGTTATGACCTTAAGAACTATTTTTTAAGATTTCTCTAAATTATACATGAGGTTTAATATGAATAATAAGAAAATGCTATCATAAGGCTTATCCACGCTAGAGAATAAAATGCTCAGTGAGCACCAACTACAATATGTTACTAGGAAGAAAGAAAGAGAGTTTTCTTCCATTTATTCATGATTGGAGTTCTATTAAAAAAGACATCTGGATCTTTTATTCCTCCACTAATGCATCCATTCTAGAATAAGTATAAGGAGGTCTTTAATAAGCCAAAAGGCTTACCACCTTAGCATAAGTAAAATCATCAAATTCCATTATGTTCTAAACAAGCTCATATTTGTGTCAAACCCCGTAAATATCTTCACTTCTACAAAGATAAAATTAAAAAAATAGTAGTAAATTATCATCACTTCTTTAAAGATTAAATTGAAAAAATAGTAATAAAATTATAGTCTACTAGAGTGATTCATATGAAAAACATCCCATGTTTTTCTTTAATTTTTTTGGTAGAAAAATATGATGAATTATGATGCATGTGCATTGATCACAAATCTTTGAATAAAGTTATTATCAAGGATAAATTATCAATTCATATGATAAATGATATCCTAGAGGAACTTCATGGCGCATAAAATTTTTCAATGCTTGAATTATGTTTGAGATATTGCCAAATTTACATTCATCTAAATAATATAAGAAAGATAATGTTTTGCACTCAATAATGACATTATGATTTCTTGATATGCTATTTATCACACTAATGCACCATCAACCTTTCAAGTTTCCATGAATAAAGTATTTAAAGATAATTTGAGGAAGTTTATCCTTATTTTTAATGATATTTTAATCTATAACATTAATTGGGATAAACACTTAAGGCATTTAAGATTACATTTTATGTGTTGAAAGCTAATCAACTTTTGTTAAGCTTCAAAATATCAATTTGGCCAAGGGAAAGTTAAATACCTAGGTGATATGAACCATGTAAATAATAATTTCCATAAACCTATAAGCAAGATTGACAAGATCCTAGAAAGCTAAAAATTAAGTTTAAGATAAATAAGTCGTAACTTAAAGATAACTATGTATCTAAGAATTAAAAAAAAAAATAAACTTTGACCCATTAATTATAAAGAATCAAGAATTTGAAGTGTGTGAAGACACCATAAAATTAGTTATATCTTGATAAGTTAAATTTATTTCATCCCACCAAAGAGAAAATTATTGCATTACGTAAAATACAAGTTTATTCATAACATCTTGGTTGCTAAGAAAACCTGCGTACAAGCTGAATAAACCTATTTATACTAGGTAAAAAGTTCTTTAAAAAGTTTGGAAAAAAATAAAAGAGTATTATGTCAAATAAGAAAAAAAATCCTAAATTAATTGGAAAAATAATGCAATTCTTGCATATTATCTTTTAGACATTATCACATGGCCTTCCTAAAATCTGATTGATCTTAAAGTTTAACCTAATATAAATCAAGACCTTTGGAAACTTTTGGTAAAATTTTATCCCAATACAACAATTGGATTGAAAATTATGCTTGTTAATGTAAAACAATGTAATAAGATAAATCAACTTAAAATTGACCTTAGCTCTTCTTAGTAAGCATATAATTTTTTGTGAAGTTGTTGCCCCTTTATTTCCTTGTAAAAGATGAAAACTTCTAAAATATTTTTCCATTAAATATCACTAATTCTACTTTCTTTGTGTAGCTAAGATAAATAAGAAAGTCTTATAAAAAAAAGGATTTCAAAGCATTAAAGAAATCATTGCTACACTTGGAAACTATATTGCTATTCATTAAAAATTCTTGTAGAACTAAAAAAATCGAAAGATAAGATGATGAATATCCTTGTATCGTTAGGAAAATAATCTTCTCCAAATAGAAAGTACACAAGTAAAAAGGTAATAAATAACAAAATCCATATAGAACCTTTTAATTTATGTCGTGAAACCTTTCTGAACTCTAATTGACTTTAAATTTTAACCCAATATAAAAAAATATATATGGAAACACCTGGTAAAAAAATTTCCCGATCCTAAGATTAAATTAAGAGTTATATTTGATAGCGTAAAAATGAAAAATAGACACAATTACACTATAATCTAAATTTTCTTCTTCAACCTTTTATTGGATCATATTGCTAGGCCATGTTATATCCAAAAAAGATGTGACAATGGATCCTTATAAAACTATAACAATGTTGGAGTGGCCACAACCTAAAACACCGAAGATGTTAAAGGGATTCCTTGGTCTTATAGGATATTGCTGAAAATTCATCTAGAATTTTGGTAAAACAGTTACTCCTTTCACAAAAATTTTCAAGAAAGATTCTTTCCTATAAAGTCTAACAGCTAAAGCAACATTTCAAAAACCTAAAGAATTATGACAACCATTTTAATCCTTGTTTTACCAAGTTTCTCAGTAAAAATTCACAACAGAGTGTGATGCATCTAGTAGAAGTGTTCGCATGGTTTCGAAGCAGGAAATGCATACTGCATTTTATTGCAAGGCTCTTCAAGGGAAAAATTAATTATTGTCTACATACAAGAAAGAGGTGCTGGCATTTGTCCTTGCTATTTGAAAATGACATCACTTTCTCAGTGGAATATAGTTTGTTGTCTATATTAATCAATATAGTCTCAAACATTTATGGAATTAGAAAATTACTATGATTACAAAACAAAGGTGGCTTTACAAGCTAATGGGATTTGATGTTATTATCAAATATAAAACAAGAAGAGACAATCTTGTAGATGACACATTATCTAAACTAGATAAGAAGGATGATCATCAAGAAGGAGAATTCAGAGCGGCTTTTTTTTTCTATTCTAAAATAGGTAAAGGCAATCAAAGAGGATACAATATCTAACCTAGCCTTACAATATTTGGTTTACATGGTCAAATATGGGGAGGTTGTTGGTTCTTGAAGGATTTAAGAAAGATTTTTAATCTTTGAAGATAAAACTTTTTTAGCTACGAATTCTTGACTGCTAGTTTTATAAGGAAAATTAACTATATATATTATGGTCGATTGGCTAATAAAGTACGCATATTTCATTGATGTATCTCACTATTATATAGTTGTGAGAATTGCATAGATTTTGTTTATCAAGTTATTCGATTACATGGGATGCCTAGATCAACTATGTATGATCAAGTTTCAACTTTTTTAAGTCTATAATGGCAAGAGCTGTTTAGATTAAATGGCATGCAATTTGATTTTAGCTCGATATATCATCTTTAAACCACTAGGAAAAGTGAAGGAGTGAACAGAACATTGGAGATGTATCTTTGTTGTTTCATTGCCTTTAGCTAAAGAAATGCGTGAAATGGTTAGTATGGGTTGAATATTTTCACAAAACAAGTTGGCATGTAACAATTAAAAGAATCCCATTTGAGATTGTATATGGACAAGAAGCTCCCACTCTACGAGTATATGTTTCTAGCATAACAAAGGTGGTTGTTGTTTCAAAAGAGTTGTCTAACAAAGACAAGTCATTAAGAGAGTTAAAAAAAAAAAGAATTCTAGAAGCTCAATCTTAAATAAAGCATGCTTATGACTCAAAGCATCTGAAAAGGAGTTTTATATTGGTAATTAGCTTTATTTAAGATTGCTCACATGTAAATAATGTCAATCTTCTTGATAAGGAATTTTAAACTTCATGCCAAATATTATAGACCATTTTATGTCTCATGTCTCATTATTAAAAAAAAAAAAGATTGGAGAAAAGGTCTAAGTTTAGAATGAGCTTCCTATGGTAAGAATTGAGATGAAGAAATTTAATCCCAAGCCTTAAGGAGTTCCAGATCATTATAAGCATACAAGAAAAGAAAATACTGACATAACTAAAAGATTGATGTCTTCTTTTAAGTGTAGGAGTGTCAAAGTAATAAATAACTTGGTAAGATGGGGGTCAAACCATAAAGAGGTTAACTATATAAACTACAAATAAAAAAATAAATAATAACAAAAAAAGGAGTTGAAGAGAGCTTTGGGATGTGTTATTGATGTAAGGATTAAATAATAATAAAATAATTGTCAAGGTTAGAGGATCCATTAATGGTATTTTATACAAGTATAGTATAAACTATTTTTATTACTTGTCTAGAAATCACACATAAAGGAAGTTCCATTCGGATTATAAATTGTTAACATGATTATATTAGTTATCTTATCCGAATAATGCTAATACTTATAAATATTATCAGGTATTCATGATTATAACTTATGTTAACAACAAATCAAGTTTCTTTAATAGCACTGGTGTTAGTTATACCATACGGTGGGGTTATAAAAGTGTCAAGTATTTGTTGTACCAGGTGTTATACTACACAAATCTAGATTAACCATTTAACAAGCAAAGTATTAAAAGTGAACAAGATAACAAATACAAAACATGTTAGTATCAATCATTAAGGTCCATGTTGAGTTTATATTATACTAATTTTTACACCATTAGTGTAATATTTTCACCTTACATAATAAACTTAGCTAAATATAATAAAGAAGAGAAACATAAATAAACAAGATAAGAACATAAATAAGATATAAGTTAACTAAGTAAAGGAAATTAAATGAAAAGCATAAACAAGATATTAATATAAGAAAAACTTAAGCATTATAAAAATATATATAAAAAAAAAAGCAAGAACATGATCTTAATATGAAAACCAAGATATTTAAATGCATGACAAATGCCTCCTTTTATAGACTAATTGTTGAATAGGTGGCCACATATTAGCTTGGTAACAATCTTTATCTTCTTATCTGGAGAAAACATCATTATTAACATCAAAATTTAAACAGATTGTCTTCATGAAAGTTCTAGGAAATTGTCTTAGCTTTCTAACCAAAAAAAAATCCATACATTTAGACTTCTAGAACTTGAGATATGGACTGGACACTGAACAGTATCTAGGCTATAGGATAGATTTGAAATTCTCTTTTGATATTAAGATTTGGACTTTCAAATAGTAGAATTGAGTCTTGAATTATCATGAATATTTTAGGCCTATGTCTTAATTTTCTAACCATATAAGTCAAACTGAAATCCAAGATATACAACTCCAGATATGACCCAATAACTGAATAGTGTTCTAGTTTAGATTAAACCAATATCTCTTTTCTAAGCCTAGCCCCCTCTTTATCTTTTCAATTTTAGTAGTTAAACTCATCAATTAATCATTTTATTTATGTGATAAGCCTGCATTTAAGATGAGCATTTACCATAAATTAAAAGTATCTTATATTTATTAAATATGTTATTATAAAATCTTGATAAAAATATTTTTTAATTATTAATCAAACACCATCATCCATTGATAATTATTATCACCAATCGAAGTTACTTGGAAAGATTTGGAGATTATGAAGAAATAATTCCTCAATTACTACCTTAAGGATAATGTATCTCTTTAAAAAAATAAGAGATTGTGATATTTTTGTTATCCCAATTTCTTTACTTTCAATAAATTGTTTCTTTCTTGATAGGGATATTTTGAGTCTAAGAAATTAGTAAAGTGTTAGTTTAAAGAACAAAGCCATTCTTCTCCACTTTTAGAGTTTGTAATCTTTTATAATTTCTTTTCATATTTTACAGGTTGTTAATGTTAGAAGTTGCCTACATAATTTTAGAAGTTGCCTGTACAATGTGAGGCAACAATGAAATAAAAAAAAAAAGTATAACAGTTCTATTAAAATACCTTGTTGTATTTACAAGTTAAATTTCCTTAGTAAAACTTATCTTGGCTTATATAATAAATTCCTAAAAATCAAGAATATATACCACACATGGTGTGGTATAATGGTTTTAAGGTTTTAGCCTTAATTGTTTCTTTTGATGAAGCCAAAATAGAAAATTAACAGCAAATATGGATCAAATATACCATGATATACAAAACAATATAAAAAAACACTAAGTTTTTATATAATTATATTTTATTATATAGTTTGTTTTCTCATATAATTTGAGATATTTTAGAAAATATATGAGTTTTAATAAGGTAAAATGAAATAACATAAATTTTAAATGATTATTTAATCATTATGTTAACTTAAATTTAAGAAAGGATCTTACTAAAAATCTATTAATACATTGAAAATCTAATGAAATGAAAAATTAGGTTAGGAAATTAATTGAAATTACCTCTATAAACAAGGACTTTTTAAAGATTTACCTAGAAAAATAACATGACAAAAACAAGAAGTTAAAATAACATTATGGATTATACTGCAGCAAGTAGTTTATGTGTGCTCTTATTTATGGTGCAGAACGTGTCTTTGATGGGCATTTCTTTCTTCTTATTTTTCTTTTTTCTCTCTCTTTCTTCTCCCTAAAATATTATAATTTGGTCCTTTTATTTATTGATTTTTCAACTTCAATTTTTATTTTTTATCTTGATCTTTTTGTAGAAGTTTTATTTATTTTTAATTTCATCCTTTAATCTCAATTTACAATAATATTATATTCTTCAATGTGGTCCCTATTTTTTAGATTTCTATTTTGTTTTTTTTACTCTTCCGTAAAAGTTTTAGTAGTTTTCAATTTCACCCTTCAATTGAAATTGATGGTATTGAATTTTCTAATTTGGTCCTCATTGTCTTAGTTTCTATTTTTTTTCTTGGCTCTTTTGTAAAAGTTATTATTTTTTTCCATTTGACCCTTTAACTATAATTTTTGTTTATTTTTTATGTCAATCTTGATCCTCATTCTTTCTAAAAAAGAGTTTTTTCATTTTACTAAATTTATTTTTTATTTTAAATTTCACCCTTTAATTAAATATGCAATTTATTTTGAATTTTAATTTGGATCTTCATTCTTTTAATTTCTATTTTCTTAAATTTTTTTGTATTATTGAAGTTTTTTTTTAATTTTATCTTTTAATATTTAATTGATTAAGAATTGATTTTTATTATTTTTTCAGAGTGGTTGCTTTAGGTCCAATAACTCGGGTTATAGCTTTAAAAAGTTTATATGAGTTTTTTAATATAAAAAAAGTTTTATAACTCTCTTTATTTTTTTATCGGGTTATTGTAATCATATATTCTAGATTACAAGTTTGACAAGATATTCCAGTTTAGTTCAGTTCTAAATAGTGTTATTATAGGTTTGTCATGATTGGATTTTTTTTATTTTTTTATCCCATTTCAATATATTTATACATAATAATTTTCATGCGATAAATAAGGGGCATGAATTCTAGTTACTAATTGAATTCATATTGAATATTCCCAACAGATAGGCGTGTTTTAATTCAACAACTGAATTCGTTGTTGTTGTTTTATTTTTCCTTTGTCTGTTTACCTTTTTCTTCTTGAGAATGTGAAAAAATATTTGTTGTTATTCTATCTTCGCTGGAAAATAAAACAAAACTAATTCCTATAACAAGCCTTGCACCTTCCTGTAATTCCCGGTTTGGTCCTCGAGATTAATTTAGTTGCAATATGAACCATAGCATAACCATTTTCTTTATAAAGATCGTAAATTCTTTCAAATGGCGTAAATAATTTTGTCGAAATTTTTTATAAAAAAAATGGTGTATCCAACCCTGTGACATTTTTTTCTTTTTTCAATCCTTCATAATTGCAGTTAAACAGCTGTGAGAACTGGCAGCGCATATAGCAAATGCATGAGGTCCCCATTTTTTATTATTATTTATTCTTTTTGTATCCCACCCGAATTACTTCGATCCTGGAAGGTTTTCCCCTAGAAGCCTTCATTATCTGAAGGAAACAAAAAAGCTAAAAGGAGATACCATGCTACCATATGGGAGCACGAGCATGGCAGACATTGCTGGACAACCAGGAGCTGGGACTATGTTTCCATAAAACTGAATATAATGGATAATGCAAATCCAAGGAAACATATCTGGCCACGTTACTGTAAAAAGCCTCTCCATTGACTGATCATGTGCAGGGCCGACCATCTATATTTCACACAGGCCGTCTCTCACACCAGAGAGTGTGGTCCTTGTAGTCAAACCCTTGGATTGTTTGAGATCTTCAAAAGTAGAATCAATGGTGTAGAAAATGACCATGCCCACTAGAAAACAAGACCTACCAGTAATATTATGCTAAATAAATACTCTGGCGTGGAGGTAAATGGAAAGCACTGGCAAGGGCATGTGCTCCTCCCGACTGTGCCTGCCTGGCATGGTTTTGCAGTCTTCAAGTGGATTATCACACGACGCCTTCCACGTTTTCTTATGCTTTTCATTATGTCTCAGCCTTTCGCAATTTCCTCAGCTTGGCTTCCCTGTCCCTAAGCTATCCTCTCTCTCCCTTTAATTCTTACCCCACTTTTGTACACGTTTTCATGGACATAAAAATGAATGCATTCCCTCTTATATATTTATTCATTGATTTTCTACTAACAACGTATATTAAGTTCGAAATGCCCACCGTTTATATTAAACACTATATATATATATAAAGTTAGTTTATATTGCTTCCAAGAGTCGATATAAAACAAATCAAATACTAATTATGGTCTTTATGTCCGTGATACCTGAGAAAATTGAAATTCAATGGCACAGTGGGGAGCAATCAGTGCCCAGGTCTGACCATTTTGAGGGAGCAATCATCAATAAATTTAAATCCACGACAGTAAGCAGATTTCCATCTTGCTCGATCTTACTATTGACGTCTCGAAAGAGTCCTTGATCAATCATGTGACGATGAGCAAGATGATCAACAAAAAGGAGATCATAAGAATGTTACTACAAACATGATGTTCCCAAAAGCTTAAGACACCATGAATGCGCCTTAATCCTTAATTTTGATATTAGTAATTATTACACCATTGCGCAATACATTATTAACAAAAGCAACGACTCCACCAATTCAATGATTAAAGTCGCTGATATGCGCCCGGATTTGCCTCAGCCAGTTTGAAAAAAATCTAAAATAATAGCAAAGGAAAAGGGTAGATTTTTTTTGTGAGAGCAAGTTTGTTTTTGTATTTTAAAAGGGTTTTTTTTTAATAAAATTTTTTATTTTTTATTTTTATTTTTTTCAACTTAAATTTTATTTTATCTTTTTTAAAATATTTTAATGTATTAATATCAAAAATAAATTTTAAAAAAATATTATTTTAATATATTTTTAAATAAAAAATAATACTACTGTAATCCAAAACAGGTTGAACACACCGAAGGGGAGTCTTTCCTCGATCCTATTCCTATCTTTGATAAATAACACTTTTTACTATGTTATTTCAATTTCACGTATACGAGACATAATTAAGAATACATGTTGTAGGGTCAAAAACATCTTTGTATCTGTTTCTTCCGTAATTTTGAGCGATATTTTGTACCCAATGATATGTGTAGCTGTGAATTATTTCAATGAGATTATTAGTGTGGATTTGGTATGGTGATATAATGTACTTTTAAAAATATTTTTTAATTAAAAATATATTGATATTATATATTTTTATATTAAAACTAATAAAATTATATCTAAAATATTAATTTCATATTTTTTGGATAAAAGATTAAAATACTTCAAAAAATATAACTGCACACGATATAGAGCAACAATTCAGAAACATATTTATATTTAATTTATTTATTTTATTTAATTTTTAAAAACATCTTTTAAAATAGTTAAATTTGATAAGGATGAAAATACCCTGAAATAATCCATTTTATTTTCAAAATTATTGAAAAATCCCATCAAAAACATTAAAAAAATCAATTTTTAATTAAATAAATGTTGAATGATCCTTGAGATAAGCCGTTTTATTTTAAATTTATTAAAAAATCCCATCGAAAGCATTAAAAAAGATCAATTACTAATTAAATAAATATTGAATGAAAAAATTAAAAATTAAAAAAAAAACAAAAAAACAAACTCGGGTTAATATCTCAAACCCACAATCCATTAAATATTGGACCTGAACTCAATAAAAAAAACTCAATATCCAACCAATTTAATGTTAAGAGATGAAATCAAGAAAAAAAATATTAATTTTAATTTTTTTTAAAGGTGAAAAAACATTAAAAAAACAAGGATCAAATTTAATAGAAAAGAAACTCAAGGTGAATTAAATTGTAAAAAGAATTTAATTTTAAAAAAAATCTAAAAAATAAATAGCAATTAAAAATATAAAAACCAATTTTGATGGATGAAAAAATTAAAAGGATGAAAATAAAAAAATAATCAAAATTTATAAATGATTCAAAATAAAACAAAAAATAATAACAGAACAAAGATAAATTTAAAGGGAAAACAAATTAGAGAGATGTTTTAAAAATTTAGAGGGTTAGTATGAAAATAAAAAAAAAAGAAGAAAAACAAATAAAAAGCCACTATCACTAAACCATAGGCTTGTCAATGACAAAGGCCATGGAAAGGCCACTAAGACTATTCAGACAACGCATTAAAAGCTTATATCTAGCAACCAAATGATACTGACCAAACAATTTTATTTTTTTGTTTTTTTAACCATTTTTATCTTCAGCAAATAATCAAATTGCCTCTTGAGAGAACCTAAGGATCGCAAAAAAAAAAAAAAAAACCCTTAAACTAAAACTTTTTCTTATTTTTAAGGGTAATATAGTCTTTTAATATACTACAACAAATAGATGGTCTAAAAAGCCCTTAAATGCTAGGTTTTTCTAAAGGTGAGGTCAAATAATTAAATTTATTGTACCAAGAAAAGACAAATTATCTAATAACCAATAAATTACATGGAAATATTGCTTCTTGGAATGAGGGGTAAAATGATAGAAATGTTATTTTAATCCACAATATTCTATGTTATATAGAATAATGTTTCATTGATACTTCTTAGATTATTTGTTTTTTAATATTTAAAGCAAGGCAAAACATTATCTTTCTCACTAGTATCTCTTGAATATTTAATTAAAAAAAATAAGAGCATTCATTTGTTAAAGAACATATCAACTTAAAAATTTAAATTTTAACATATCTTTAAAAAATAATTTTATATTAATTTTTAACATGTCCTTTAAATAATAGTCTTTGACCTTGAAACTTGTAAATATCCATTATTATCTTGCATTTAATTTTATTAATTTAATTGGTTAAAATGAATCTGATAAAATATAATTTTGTGATTGTTTGATCGTTATAATATTATATTTAAATAAAAAAATGCATAAGATTTCAAAAATAATTTTATATTATTTTCTAATACTATTTAGTATCTTAATAACAAGTTCATTGTATTTGAATTATTTTGGATTTTGAAACAATTTCATGGAATGTTTAAATTTCATCTCTGAAATTTGATTTGCATTAATTAACATCCTTGAAAAGCTCAATTTTTTTTTTATCCATTTCCATAAATTTATAATGATAACGACATGAAAAGTACATATGAATTTTAATTTCATATATAGATCTCAAAATCCACAATATATAAATGGTTTGAGAGTAGTAAAAATAGAAACAAAAACTAAAAAAAAAAATGTGTTTTTCCATAAAAACAAATTTGGTAAGCTTGAACATATTGATTTCTTGAGAAATCCCCATACTTTCCTACTCATCAACAACAAAAACATCTCTCATCTTGTTGATGCTATGTTAATAAAATACAAATTAAATTCCCCATACTCCCTCGATCTTTCTTTTTTTTCTTTTTATTTTTTTGCCAAAAACTTCCGTCCTCTCATCCATTTCCTATCTATTCCTTCACCCTGCATCATGTTTTATTCCTTCTCTAATTAATGACGTCTTCAAGCAGCATAATTCTGGTGTGATTGGTGAAGTTTGAACATTTGCACAAACTCACGTGATGTTGAATTTGTCTTATTTCCAAGCTATCTTTACAATCATATATATGGGATATCCAGTTCACGGCATTTCTTTCTGGTGTTCTTTCTCAAAATTTGTTAAGGATCTGAATGAATATAGCATATGGTTATGATAACGAGGTAGGACAGTATAATTGATTATATCGATAAATTCTATTATCATATGTGTTTTTGGCATAATCTTGTTTTTAGATTGTCAAAGAGTCGAAAGATGGTGGCAGTGAAATATCTCAATTTCACTAAGAAAATATTAAAAATTAAAAAAAAATGATAAAAAAATGTCAATGAAAGGAAACAAATTTCCAAAACAACTACGTGATAAGAAAAGAAGATTTTTACACGAAGAATGAATGCCCGCACTAGAAAGATGCTGGCGACACATGTATTTGATATTCAATCTTGTGTTGGTAATTTATATGTATATGCATATATAATTATTTTCAATGCTTGTTCTCGATAATAAATGGATTTTGTATAGTACTATTAATATTAAGTGATGGCACCGACAAGCGTATACAGATCAAAGGCATGTTATACATTAGTAAATTAGCTAGTGTTATGATGTGGTTGGGCTATTTTAAAAAAAAAAACAATAAAAATATTAGGAGTATAGATTTTATTTTTTTTTATCATATCATTAAATTTAATAAGTAATTCAATTTTAAAATCTGTTAACAAGACTCCATATCTAGCTCAAGTTTTCAATTAAACCATATGAGAGTTAACTTAAGTTAATCAATCAATTTAATGGGTTTAAAGATAACTTAAATAACTGATAAAAATATGATATAATTTAAAAAATTAAGAAGATAATTTTTTTAAAAAAATATTGAGATGATGCTAAATTGGATTGACCTCAATCACTTTGCAACTTGAATCAAAGACTTCAATGAGTTTAATAATTTTGTTGTTTTTTAAATTTGTTTTTATAATTTATGATAAAAATAGATACTCGCAAAATTAAGCATCAATCCTAAAAAATTACGTTTATTTGATATTATGATAATTTAATAAAAATAGATAAAAATAAACCATGAATTCTATTTCCAAACCAATCCAATATAGAAGAAAAGTGAAATAAAGAAAAAAAAATAAAAGATAAAAACAAAAAAAAAAACTTATCAGGTTTGATGGGTAAACCTGTCAAACTTGTGAATTGGATAACTCGGGGCATCACATCAAACCCTCAAATCAGGTAGTGGATTCCATTGAGATTAATAACTTGTTTTTTCTTCTAAAATGTTATTTATTTAACTATACGATAACAAAAATCGAGTGTCAAACCAATACTGAGACGTTTTTCTAAACCTATGATAACATTATAAAAAGTAAAAAAAAAATTATAAATTTCAATTCTCAATCAGTCCAACATCGAAAGATGAAATAAAAAAAAACAATGATTTTTTAAAAAAGAAAACTTAAACTCACTAAACCTACGAATATACCCATGGACTTTTTAAAATTTAATAACACATTTTTTTCTAAAACTATTTTTTAATTATATAATAAAAAAATAGATGATCACATAATCAAGTTCTATTAAAAAAATACCTCCTAAACTCATAAACCGAGACAATTAAGGTCAATTCGTCAAACTCGCAAACTAAGTGATTGACTCTACAAAACTTGATAACCTAGTTTATTTCGAATTCATTTTTATTTAACTAAACTTTTTTTAAAAATAGATCATATTGTGTTGCTAGGATATTTTTTACTTACATCAACTTGATGCTGAAATATTTTTTTAATACCATGATAACCATAAAAAAAAGATAAATTAAAATAAATCATCAACTTTAAATTCTCAAAAACTCATAATATAACGACTAAGTTTATTAAAAAAAATCAATAACCAAAGAAAACAAGAGGTCAAAATGAAAAAAAAAACAATATGAATTACTATTCTAATCCATAGTGCTAATGGGTGTGGGGAAACAATGTTTTCCCCACAACTTTTATCTTTATAATAGTATGTTCTCACGTGTCGTTGTGGGTTGAACTATTTTTTTTCTTGTTTTTTTAATTTAAAAATTATTAAGAGTATGAAGATTTTTTTATAGCATCATTAAATTTAATCAAGTGGTTTGATCATGAAACCTGTCAACATGACTCCTTACCTATAATTAAACTGTGTGGGAACTCATCCAAAATAAATCATTTAATTTAATAGGTCTAAATACAACTTGGATGATTTATAAAAATATAATATAACTTTAAAAAAAAACTTTAAGACCACAGTTGTGTTTTAAAATATTAAGACGGTGTCAAATTGGATTGACCTCATTTACTTTGTAACCTGAGTCATGGATTTCAATGGGTTTAATAACTTTGTTATTTTTATAAATTATTTTTATGATAAAAATAAATAATTGTAAAATCAAGTACCGACCCTAAAAAAGATATTTATTTGAGATCATAATAATTTTATAGAAAGTAAACAAAAATAAATCATGAATTCCATTTCCCAACCAATTTAATATTGAAGAAGAGTGAAAACATAAAATAAAATAAAGGTCCAAATACTAGAAAAACATATATAGTTTGATGGATAAACTCATTAAACTTATGAATTAAGTAACTTAGGTCAAAACATTATACTCGTAAACTGGGTAATGAATTTCATTAGGATTAATAACTTATTTTTTTCTAAATTATTATTTATTTAAGTATATGATAACAAAAATAGATGATCACAAAATTAAGTGTCAAAATATATAAAACAAAACAAAATAAATTATAAAACTTAATTTTTAATTAGCCCAATATCGAAAGATAAAACAAAAAAAAATGAATTAAAAAAAGAAGTTAAATTGAGTTAAGATCTAGGATTTAATGGATTATAGATTTGAAAGATTAACCCGAATTTGTTTCTTTTTTTTTAATTTTTTTTTATTTCATCATTTGATATTTAGTTAATTGGAGATTGATTTTTTTTTACTATAGGATTTTTAAGCGGTATTAAAAATGACACGGTTATTTCGGATTTTATTCTCAATGTTAATTAAATTTAACATTTGTAAAAGGATTTATTTATAATTAAATTAAATTAAATTAAATTAATAAAATATAAATATGAGATGCGAGATTTTTTGTTTTTTTTTTCCCAAAACAACGCAAACAATTTCTTTCAATTACCTAAGTTTTAGATTATTCTTTTTTCTTTAAAAAAGCTAGTGGCGACTGAAGATATATATATATATATATATAAGAAAAAATTGGCCCGATTGTCAGTGTTATGCGGCCATGTAGCTAGTAAAATCTAGAAATGGAAGTCACCCATTTTAAAATCAATCAATCTATAAAGGGAAGGGTAAAGGGTAAATTGGATCTCCACTGGGCATAAATAATTCTCTGAAACAGAAACAGAATCACGACGGTCGCTTCCACACAAACGTTTTTGCTTTGGACTGTCGAACAGATCGGTCAAACCTGACTTTCTATTTTTTTTATTCTTAATATTTCCAACTTGTAATTTCAAGAATAGTTTTTATTTTAACTTATCTTTTTTCATATTTTATCTAATCTCTGCCGCAAAATTCAACCATTTTCATGACGGCTCTGTTGGCGGCTGCAAGGGCTGGGCATTGAGAGGGTTGTATTTGCCATTTGCGCTGCCTATTTGCTGTCCGCTGCCGCAGTGGAGGTGGAAAAGGAGTTCAATCTTTCATAAAGAGTTGATAATGACAGCATATCCAAACCTCGTTCCAGATAAGCTTATGAAATAGAACGGGGTTTATCGCAACTTTTAATTCATGAATTTTTTTCTCATACTGAAATAATAAAATTAGTTTTAAGTTGGTGAATTTAGTTGATCATATTTCAAAATAATAACATTATCACATATCGTTAAATATATTCATATCATGAATCTTAGTGAATGATATTTTGAATTCAATTTCTTTTTTATTCAATAATACAATTTTAATCATGGAATAAAATAATTTATAATACATCAATCACATAATTGTATAGACAAATTCAATAATTCGTGAAAGATTTATTACCTGTAAACTATATTTATCTAATAATTTCTATATAAACAATAAGGAAAGTTTTTTTTTTATGTGTGGGAAAGTTATTTTAAAGGATTTTGAGTTTTACTAAAACATGCTAACTAAAAATCTTTTGAGATTAATTTAAACATGCTAACTAAAAATCTTTTGAGATTGATTTTTTATTCACAATTTGTTTAAATTATATTAATGTTTCATGTTAAAAAATTTATATTAAATATTAAATTCCAATAAAGTTCTAACATTAAAAATGAGTGGACCGCACTTTTAATTTGATTTTAAATATGCCAATTAACCATGATTTCAAACAAAATTTTAACAATTCCCTATATGAATGGAAATTATTTGACTAGTTTAAAAATAACTCAAAGATTCATAAAAAGAAGCTAATTTGGTGGATTAGTACATCAGAAGAGGTAGCTTTTGACTTTGAATATTTCTTAGTGAAATACCATTAGATTTACTTGACTAACTAGTGAATATAATATTTTGCAATATATTAAACTTTATATAAACTAAGATAATAGTATTCACATAGCTATCCGTCTAGATATTTCCTTGTGTTCTCACGATCATGTTTATTTTACCCCTAAACAACTTCCGGTTTCATGAATGCTTTTAAAAAAATTAGTTTTTTTATTAAATTTTAAGAAAAAAAAGATCATATTTCTCACTTATACGGTGATTTTTCATTAAAAATATTTTACTATACTCCATTTAATATATAAAAATCATTAATAGTATTGCCCACCCTTTATCATAATGCAACTAGCATCACTTTCATCATAGAAATAGGTAGAAACTAATAATTTTCATGTGCTGTAAAAATGTCATATAACTTAATTTTTTATTTGAACCTAAATCTTGAGATCTTAAGTCAATTAGATATAATTATTGTTATTACATTCTTTCATTTTTAAAAGCTCTAAGATCATTCTCTTGATAAACCATACATAATCTCTCTCAATAAACTTTTGATTAGTGAGTTTACAATATTTTTTTTTGACATTATAAAGTCAATAAAAATAATTCTATTTGAAACTATGTGTTTAATAATATTATTTTTATGATATATATCAAATAGATTTTTTCTCTCATTTATTCAATCCCTACTTTAGACACTTTGACTCGTGACCTTACCTTTGAAAGCTTTTCCTTTAGTCTCACTTTTTTCGACTAAGCACTTATTATCTTAACCTTGAAAAACAATCAATTAATCAAGGGCAAAAAACACACTTTTATCCATTAAAAAAAAAGCCATTCACTTTTCTTTATTTATGGCCTTGTTATCTTCAAAAGACAATAGGAAACAACTTAAAAAAGTAAAAGAAAAGAATAGAAAATAAAAAGAAAAAAGAAAAAAACCACTTTTTTTTTCATATTTTGACATAACACAAACCTTTGTTAGCATTGATCCTACATTTCCACAAACAATATAACTAAGAAATATCAAAAGCGAAGTGTAATTGAGATGGTATTCAAATTTCATTCTTTCTTTTGTATTTATTTTTTGATATCAAGATTTAATTAGTCTTTAGTGTACTAGATAGAAAACAGAGACTAAACTTACTAAATAGAAAAATAAATAGGTAAGAAAAATACACATTATAAATCTTTTTCTTATTTATGATTATAGTGATAATAACATTCATTTTGAAGAGATCATCACTAAAATACCCCTTTTCTATGAACACTCTATTTTTAAGTAATACAAATTTATTACTCTCAAAACCAACTTAAAACTATTTTTGAAGAAAAATACACATTATAAATCTTTTTCTCATTTATGATTATAGTGATAATAACATTTATTTTGAAGATATCATCACTAAAATACCCCTTTTCTATGAGCACTTTATTTTTAAGTAATACAAATTTATCACTCTCAAAACCAACTTAAAACTATTTTTTATTAATAATAAATCAGACATCAAGTTTAACCTAATGTTAGCAACATGAAATACATTGTTGAGGATCAAATATTTTTTGAAAGTCATCTTTAGTATAACCTTCCTAACACCTAATGCCATGAAAGTTGATAAATTTTCCATGTATAAGTGTTCAGTATCCATTTATTTGTAAGTGGAGAATATTCTCTTCTCGGTATATGCTGCTCAGGATTTTAGATTAGATTTACTTAAGAAACAATAACATACATGTTCATTTCTAAAATTTTATTAGCAAGGTAATCAACCTCGTTAATATTGGCTTTAATAGCCATTCCCCACTCTTATGTTACTTTTTCGAGCCTTATTTTTACAACACTTGACTAGGTGTCTTGTCTTGTTACATATAAAGCATTTAACATTAAATTTAGCAATAAATTCCCCCTTCTCAACAAGTTTTGCCTTTTGGTTTTTATTGTGAAACTTCACTACTTGTTCTATAAATTTCACTTTAGAGGCTATACTAGAAGATTTGGCTTTTCTTATAAATAACTTATTGTCATTTTCTACCTCTAGCCTCAAGATGAGGTACTCAATTCTTAATTTCATACTCTTATACTTAAGGTAATTCTTGAAATCTTTTCAAGATGGTGACAATTTTATAATAAAATCTGCCACTTGAAAGGATTCTCTTATAAATATATTTTTAGCATAGATGTCATACAATGTGATTTAAAACTCATAAACTTGACTTATAACGATTCTTGAGTCAACCATTTTAAAATTGAAATAGTTATTAATTATGAACTTGTTCAAAACAACAACCTTGAACCTTTTGTTCAAAATTTTTTTGAAGTGCATTTACACTCTTGATTGAACTATAAACATCATATTGTATATTGTCCACTCAATTTAAGACGCAGTTCTTACAAATAAAATCACTTTAATTTCATATGTTCAAAGCTACCACATTAATGAAATCAATTTCATTATTTGACAATTATGGTGTTTTCTGAAAATAACTCATCTAAGTTTAAGGTGGTTAAATAAAACAATATTTTCTACTGCCATCTTGAAAATCCAATCCATTAAACTTTTTATATTTCTCACCATACATCATAAAAAGTGATGATGGAATATTCAGTACTAAAGTAGCATTGACCTAAGCAATATTGGTTGGAATAATCAATTCTTGAGTCGATGCCATCATCGATATTATATAAAATAGTAGCCAATATTATATAAATAACTTGGTTTCTCAAAACATGTATAAGAAACAAATATATAATTTCAATAAGCTAAAGTTTGATTAAAAAAAATTGTAACAATTATAAGAAAAGCTTAGAAAATAAATATTCCCAACTAAGCAAGATTATTTTAAAATTTTACCTTATTAATATGCATTATACCATATTAATCTTATTCAAACAAATAGCACATCAATACAAATTTGTATAAAAAAATTAAATAATTACCATACCTTTCAAGATTGTTAAAATACATATATAAACTAAACAAATAACTAGCAAAGATTATATGGTAGGCATAAACAAGTTTTTACTGTTTAGTTCATAAGTTTGTATTACATGCATTAATCTAAAAGGCATGAAAATAAATAATGAGATAAAATTTAAACCTCACCTTAAAATCAAGTTACTAATATACTCTTTAAAAATTAATCTAGTTTTCACATAAAATTTTATACTAAACACAAACTACCTAAATAAAATCTTAAGATTGTTTTCAAAATTATTAGATAATCAGAATATTAAAAAAGTGAGCATATTTATTTAATTTATAATCATGAAAAAAATATAAGAACTTGGTAATCTTGCAATCAAACAATTCTAGCATGTATAGTAAGCAAATATATACACTTCCAACACTAAAAATGTATAGAAATTATACTAAAACAAAACTAATTTAGAGTACCTAATTGTTGAAGTTCTTAGAATATATCCAATCTCAAGTTTTTATTGTAAATGATTAATCTTTGTCCTTAAAACTTTATTTCTTCACACTTAGGGTAAAAGGAACAATTTTAATAAGTCTATGAGGATTGTAATAGTTTTTTTTCATGTGAACTCTTAAATAAGGTTTAACAAACTAAAAAGAATCGTGCTTAATGTCTCTCTATAAAGACAAAACTAAAACTATAGATTATGAGGAAAAATTAAAAAACAAATATATATAGCTTAAAAAACCAAAAGAGTTAAGCTGAAAAATTAGGTGAAAAAAATGTCAAATTCTATATAAAAGTCAATAAATAGTGCAAAAAAAAAATCTAACCTGAAAAATAAAAAAATTAGGCTTCTCAAAATATGTATAAAAACGAATACAAAATTTTAACAAACTATATATATATATATATATAAGAATTTTTATAACTAGCACAAAAAAATTCAACAAAGCAAGATTACAAGAAAACATGTTATGGAAGTTTGAGATAAAAAAGGTTATCAAATTCTCATGCATCATGCCAAAATAAACTTGTTTAATTAAATTAAACAAAAAAGCATGAACACATCATTTATGATGGAAAAAATATATAAACTAAATAAAAAAACATACAAGTAGGAGAAAATTACATGGTATACATTAACAAGTTTTTATTGTTCAGTTCATAAGCAATTAGATAAAATTTAAATTATAACATAAAATTTATAATATCCTCTTTAACTATTGATCTAGTTATCACAAAAAATTATAAACTATTAAAGACTTAAGATTGTTTTTCAAAATATATTTGATAATTAGACAAATGATCAATTATGTTTAGTTTATAATATACAGACTTATAAGAACAAGACCACTTACAATCATAACAAAAATAGCTGGCATGCTTTTTCAAGCAAATATATAGACTTCCATAAAAGATTGAAATATAATCTTAGCATGCAAATTAATTATTTATATAAATTATACTTAAATTAAAAGTATATAAAACACCTACTTGTTGAAACTCTTAGAATATTATAAATATGAAATTTTATCATTTTCAAGAATAACTTATTGGTATTTGAAGCTTTATTGCTCTTCATTTAAAGTAAAATAATTTTTCAATAAGTTTTTTAGAATTGCAACAAAACCATTTTATTTAGGTACACTTTTAATCAATGAACTTTAAACAATTATTCTCAATCTCTCAATAAATACATAGCCTAAACTCTAAATTATAAGAAAAACCAAAATAGAGTATAAATTTAAAAAACCAAAAGAGCTAAGTTGTGAAGGTGAAGAAAAGTATCAAATTTTGTAAAACAACATATCCAAAAAAATACAAAAAATCTAGCTCCAACACATTTTATTGAAGCCCTTTTTATATATGATTTTAGGAGCTGAAAACTAATGAAATTACTCCATTATCAGCTTTGATTGCACTCCATAAAGTTAGGATTTTTTTGCTTTAAATCATAAATCTTTTGAGTTGAAAAAAATTATTCAAGTTTTGTGGAACTTATTCTAAAAAACTTAATCAAATTTTATTGTTTATGTGCTAGACTAGATAGTACAATGAGCTAAAATAAATAATTTTTTATAGATCAGATTTCAACCTATATTTATGGTAATAATATTTTGTAGCTTAAAAAATTATATTACAATAAACAAGGGTGGAGTCAAATTGTAATATTATTGAATAAATACCTTTAAATTCAATATTAGTAAAGATATACTATATTTGTTCATAAAATTAAGATAAATGCCACTAAAAATATATAATAATGACAAGTATGAAATGTTATTGTAACTATACCCATCATAGCATTTATTTTAGTAATTTTTAAAACATATATCATTAAAAGTTTTTTTATGTAGCGAATATGGAAGTAGCTTTTCCAGTCGCGGGTATAGGTATCTTTCGAGAGAGAAGATAAAATCATTGCAAATATTTCATTGTTTTTTAACTAAAATTTAATAAAGGTTTGTTTGATATTATAATTATCTAAATCTTAAATTATTTTTATTTTTTTTAGAAAAACACTAGCATTAACTAAATATTTTTCTTTTCTTTCATTGTTTTTTAACTAAAATTTAATAAAGGTTTGTTTTGATATTATAATTATCTAAATCTTAAATTATTTTTACTTTTTTAGAAAAACACTAGCATTAACTAAATATTTTTCTTTTCATACTAGAAAAAATTTAGTCTGAGCAGCAACAAATCTATAGCCATCTAACTAGTCATAACATATATGGAGTGAAATATTAATATTAAAATTAATTATAGGTGATTAGATATATACATTTAATGGATTAAATCATAGATTTGGGGTCCAAAACCATAAATAAGAGAGGATCCTTTTCTCAAAATAAAAAGTAAAGTATTTAGGGTTGTTTGGAAATATAGTGGTGATTATTTTTAAAAATATGTTTAAAAAAAATATATTTTTAACATTTAAAAATTAAAATGATCAGAAAATATTTAAAATAATTAAAATAATTAAAAATAATTTTTAAAAATAAAAATAAATGGAATATAATAATTGAACCACATTTGAGAGCAATGTAAATAAGAGAGGATCCTTTTCTCAAAATAAAAAGTAAAGTATTTAGGGTTGTTTGGAAATATAGTGGTGATTATTTTTAAAAATATGTTTAAAAAAATATATTTTTAACATTTAAAAATTAAAATGATCAGAAAATATTTAAAAAAATTAAAATATTTAAAAATAATTTTTAAAAATAAAAATAAATAGGATATAAAAATAATTAAACCACATTTTTTAAAAATAAAAATAAATAGGATATAAAAACATTTGAGAGCAATGTAAATACAATTATGATTAACGTCACTGGTTGCGTCTTTTTGTGTGCCTTAAAATTATCGCAGAGGTTGGGACCATGGGGTAACTGCTACCTTTTAAATTAAAAAAAAAAAAATACCGATGCTCATTGGGTAACTTACAATGATGATGTGCGCTCGCTACATAGATGACATTTTTTACCGGTTGAAAATTATATATGATGTACGCGCGCATCACTACACATGTACATATACTTAGGTTTTTTATCTTATTAGAAATCTAACTTGAATTACGAAAATATTCAAAGACGATGGATGGTCTTTAAGGAAAAAGACAAGCGGTGCTCTCACTAATTAATTTAGTAATTACTGTCTTGACGCAGCAATCACTATTTTTTTTATTTTTTTTTCACAAGAATTTAGAAGGTTGTGCCAGAAAGGCTGCAGAGGATGATCGACGTATCATATCTCGAACATGGTGGGTTGGGTTGATGATAATCCGTTGACTTGGAATTTAACTTGTTTCAGAATTTTTTTAAAATTATTTTGGAATTAATCTAGTTAAATTTATTATTTAACGAGTAAATTTATAATTTAGTTGATTTATTAGACTTGACTTGGTTGATATTCAATTTAATCAATGAATAACATTGTTTCAATATATATATATAAAATTGACCCAAGACTCGCATATTTATTTAAAAACTTCAAGACCTAGACTCATACCCAAGGTTAGTTCTAATAACTATGACCTCGAATACCCGTAATCACCTTAAAAAGAACATAATAATAATTATAAAAAAAAAAAAAGAAGAAGCTAAAGCTTAAAGCATTTTCATTGTACAAGCTATTCACTATAATTATATTTTGTTCTCCCAGAAAACAATCAATGGCATTGTTGTTTAAGGTATTTTGATTTTTCTTTTCACATCCTATTTAGTCATTAAATAATTGTTGGAGAGTATAATTATTTTTTTATTTTTTTAGCATAATAAGATAACTTAATTACCTTCTAATCATAAATTTTAAAACTATATAATAGAGGGATTTTATCTTTTTATTTGTAAAATACAATAAAATGATGGGTTTATCTTAGGAATAAAAAAAAATAACACATGCATACAAGGATTTTTGATCTTTTTATTTAGGCCTTTTGTGATTACTAGGTTCATTAATAGCATTTTGGTTTTCTAATGAAAATTAAATATTAATTAAATTAAAAAAATTGCTAATAAGGGACACTCGCGCACTTTAAATGCACATATGACACCTTCTAATAGTGAAAAATATCTTTCTACTATGTTGTTGAAAGTGCAATCTTATCCTCTTCCTCCTACCATGGCATGTATCGGTAAAGATGAGACGATTTGGTATTGGTCAATTGTTCTTTCTTTTTTTTTCTCCTTCCTCAAAAATCACGAGTTAGTCTTCTTTGTTATTGATATTTCAGTTTCAATTTTTATTCTTTTAATTTTTAATTTTTATTTTTGATCTTTTTTGTAAAAGTTTTATTTATTTTCAACTTAATCCTTCAATTTTAATTTGTCATGTATTATTATTTTTCAATTTGGTCCCTATTATTTTGATTTCTAATTTTTTTCCTTAATCCTTTTGTAAAAGCTTTTGATTTCATCCAAGTTTATAGTGTATTATTTTATTTTAATTTGATCCTAATTCTTTTTTTGATTACTAAGTTCACCAAGGACATTTTGGTCTTCTAACAAAGATTAAATATTAATTAAATTGAAAAGGTTGTTGTCCATAGTAGGCACCTACACACTTTGAATAGCATATATGACACTTCCT
>NW_011499866.1:1794344-1823883 GCF_000495115.2 Populus euphratica | reverse complement strand
GGCTTCAATCATTTATTGCGGGGTTGCTAGAGAGTAGGGAAAAATTAATGAAAGAAAAAATGAAGATGAAGAAGTTAACTATGATGGCTAAGGTTTTTTTTAGTTTAATGTAAAAGTTGTAGTATTATTATTATTGTAAAAGTTTTTAAATATTTTATAATAATGATTCTATGAATAATTTGATATTTTTTTATTAATGTTTTTTTCATGTCAGTTTGAGATTGTAAATTATTATGAACATATAAACTTCTTGTAATTTTTGAAATAACAGAGCAAAAAAAAAGTAAACTGAAGAATGTTTTTTTGTAGTAATCCAAAAAACATTATATTAGAAAATCCTACCATCTTGCACAAATAGCAGTTAACTAGTTTTAGACTCGCGATATGCTGCATACTTGATATTTTTCATGTTGCAAATATATTTCAAAGAAGGAGGAAAAATCTATAATTAGGTGATACACTCGATTGGATCAAATAATTTAGTTTTATTTTAATCAATCATTAAAAAAAAGCAATAATAACAAATAAATCATATTAAAAAAAAAATCATAATAAAATAAAAAAAAATATTTTTTTTTAAAAGAGGGACAATGATGAAGCTTACTTCCTATCTCTTTAAATGCAAAAGGATAATATTTGGTAAAAAAAAGAGAGACCTAAAACAATATATTTGAGTCAATCTAAATTAGCATGATAAATTTATAATCTTGATAATCAATATCGAGCCAACTTGGATCATCCATGTAAACCTACAGTCTAGGTCACAAGATTAAAATAACCAAATAAAAAAAAATCACAAAACCTATTAAAAATTAAAAAAAACAAATATCAACATATATTAATTTTTTAAATCCATAGCCCAGATCATTAAACCATAAATATCCTATTTGAAAAGGTCATGAAATCCAATTCCAAAAAGGAATTTTAATTATATAAAAGGATTAAAAAACAAAAATTAAACTAATAAGAATCAAAATTAAAATACAGAATAAATTTTATTTTTTATTGAAGGGTGAGATAAAAAAAAATTCAATTTAATAAAATAAAAAAGTAATAAAATAAATTAAAATCAAAATTAAAATAAAAAATACAAATAAATTTTCAATTGATGTGTGAAATTGAAAAGAAAAATTAATTTAATAAAAGGCCTAAAAAATAAAATCAAAAAAATGAGTATTAAATTAAAAGAATATTCTTAAATTGAAAACAAATAAAACTTTTATAAAAAAATCAAGAATAAAAATTAGAATATAAAAAAAATTAAAATTAAAATTAAAATACCAACAATAAAAAAAAATAAAACTATATTTTTAAGGAGAAAAAAAAAAACTTCATTGATGACAACCCATCCCTGCCATCTCCTATATGCACCAAAAAAAAAAAAAAAATCTTTTTATAGTCAGGAGGTGTCGCAATTATTGAATAAAGACTACGAACGCTTCCTACACACCACCATATGTGTGGCAAGTACCATAATTTTTTTATTCTTTTTTGTATTTAGTTAAAATATTAAAATACCTCCCAAATAATATGATAATAACAAAATACCATTCTTAAAGGATGAATATATATATATATATATAAAAGCCCATTAAGACCTGTTTTAATTTTTTTTAGTTCAAATGACATTTCGGTAATTTTACTATATTTTTTCTATTCAAATGTTAATTTGTTCTTCAACTTAAGTGATATTAATAAAAAAACTATTATGAAAATACCAAAAAGTTTTTTAACACTAGTTTTAAAATTTTAGATTTTAAGGATATTTTTATTATTTTATTGTGTTCTAAAAATACAAAAGACTTTTTTATCTAATTAATTTAATAATAATTAATGCTCCAAAGTGATCTTAATGATCCCAAGAGCAAGTGTTGAGATTGTTAGCGTGAACTATGAAGGATAAAATTATCATTATACTGTTTTGAAGAACAATATTTTCACTTTATATGAACAATGTTTTTCAAAGCTCTATTTGTTAGTTTAATATGCCAAATAATTTTATTTTATAGGTTTTGATACGTGTATAATATTAAAAAACCATTATTATTAACTTGTTTTAATACTGTAATTTAATAAATCAATTAGTTGATGTAAAAAAATTCATGTATAACTTTTAATAAATTTTGAAATTGAAATAGAATCCATAATGAGATGTAAAAAGTGCAGAGTTTATTTAAAAAAAAAGGTTGAGATTTAAATTATAGAAAATAGCCTTATTTTATTTGTTTTTAAAATATTTTTCTATAAAAATGAAGTAAATGTATGGATTAAATATAAATTTAATAAAATAAAAAATTAAGACATTGTTTGGCTTTAATTAAAAATAATAAAAGGAATGACCATAAAGTATTTGGAAAACCATAAAATATTTGGCAAACCATACAAAACCCCTTATTTTTATAGTGAAGAAATTAAAAAAGAACCATTTTGGCGTTTTTATTTTTTTTTATAAAATTGATGAATCAAAAGACATGCAATTTTTTTTAAATAATTTTTATTTTAATTTCGTAACTATGTTTTATTTATTTATTTTATTTCTTAGAAAGATTTCCTGAAAGACTGAAATATTTTTCACAAAGATAAAAGGTTTTGTTTCTCTAAAGGAATTTACGAAGAAGAATCTATCATGACCAATTAATCTGAATATATTAATTTAAGAAGATCATTTTCATCCTAAGGAATGTTAATTAAGGTTAGAAAAAATAGAAATATAAATGGTATCGAGATCAAGAGAAATCATTTGGTTTGCTTGTATATTTTATGTGGGAGATTATTTTAGATTACATTACGAGCTTTGATTGTTATTTTCTTATACTATTATATCCTGGTATTTTTTTATTCCCTTTCATGTATTATTTACTTAATAAACAGAATAACTATTTTTAAAATGATGTTATTTTCACTCTACAGTTAATATTTTCAGCAAACTAAAATTGTTTATAATGAATAATAGTATAATTTTATTAATATGTTTCTTAATCACCTTAAAATCTACATTTATAAAATGATCACGTGACATGTCAATTAACATACATGTTAACAGAGACAATGAAGCTTCTCAATTTTATTTTTTATGCTTTAAAGCTTTTTTTTTTCTTTCAATTGAGTTTTTATATAGCCTAATTAGATGAAATTATGTTTGAAATTATAGTAAACATATTAAATTAAATGATAAAAAAAAAGAAGATAAATTCTTCTAAATACAGCAAGGTAAACATATTAAATTAAATGATAAAAAAAAGATAAATTCTTCTAAATACAGCAAACAAAAAAATAATTGATTTGACTACTTTTTATAGATGAAACTCGTCAATCTTGATTGTAGATATTCCATTAAACAAACAAAACTTGATCGTAGTTGTTTTTTTCTTTAAAAATCTCTTAAAGAGGAGATAAGTTTTGTTCTAATTTTTTGAGTTTATTTTGGTTTTTTTTAGATGTTTTAGGGGTGTTTTAAATTTATTGAGTGGTTTGGGGAGGTTTTATGATATTTTTAAATAAAAATAAATTGAAAATAAAGTTTTAACCCAAAAAAATTCTTTTTTCTTTTTGAGGAATCTTGATGGTTGAAATATGAGTTATAATCTAAAAAATATCGTGTTGTTTACTATAACAGGCAACACATTCTTTGTTATTTTTTTTAATAAAATGTGGATGAAAAAAAAAACAGGCAACACATTCTTTGTTATTTTTTTTTAATAAAATATGGATGAAAATCTTTTTTATTGAGCCTGAGTATTTTATAAAGGCTTAAATGTGCTCAACCTTCAAGGTAGGGTTTGGTTTTGTTTTTTCTCTTTGATTTTTTATTTTGTACATTGACTCATTTTTTTGGGTTTTTGGTTTTTTCTTCTAGTTTTTTCATAGGGTTTTCTATTTTTTTTAGTTTTTATTTTATTTTATGTTTTAGTGTTTTTTCAAAATGATTTTTTCTTCTGGTGATTTGGGGACAATATTATAAAAACAAATATGACATATAAGAGAAAATGTGAATATATAAAGACAAAAAAGTTATTTTTTTCATTAGATATTTAAATTGCTTATCAAGATTTATTTTTTTTCTTAAAAAATAGTTATAACAAAATATACAACGCACTATACATGTACAACCAAATTAATAATTAAATATTTATTGAAATTATTAAAATATAATTTTTTTGTAAAAATAATATTAAAATATAGTAATCAATATATTCACCACATGAACTGCACGAGCAAAATAATGATTAAGGCATCATCTAATTAACTTGTATACTACAATGACTAATTAAATAGTTTCTATAAATTATAAAAATTAAATTATAAATAACCCTTACTTCCATGTTATTTAATTAATAATTAATTCAGTGTTTAATTAATAATATTAAAACTTAGTGCATTGCCTCTGCAAGGGTTAAAAAAAAATTCCAACACCCAAAAGAAATTATCTATTATCTGACCTGATTTTGGGTGTTTAAATAAATGCATAAAAATTCAGGTATATTGTAGTTTTATTGCATGGTCTTTTTAAAAAGAAAAACATATGTGAAGAAGGGATTTTATTTTTGAACATTTTGTAGATTAATTAAATATATGAAACACACATTAAATAAAATCACAGCCATCTTTACAATAAACATTTGAGTGAGCCTAGCGCCATCTCATTCCTTCCCATCTCCAAAAAAAGGCTAGCAAAACCTTGTTAATGAGTAAAGTGATTAGAATTGCTGAGATGATTTGCACATTTTTTATATTTTTTTCAGAGCAACGGTATTTCACAAGTAAAAATAACAACAAAAGAAATCACAAGACAATCGATCATAAATTAACATTGCAGGAGATGGTGTTTCCCACCAATCCAGTATCTTGCAATGTTCTTGCCATGTCACGCTGTCGTTTTTTCTCATGAAATAGCATCACTGGTGGTGATGTTAACAGGGGTGAATATGAGAACCTCATGGAAAATTACGTTGAGGGTTGAGGGCTTATTTGTCAGTGGCTGTGTAGGATAGGACTGGTTTGTAGTCTTCCCATAATTTTAGAGAGAGAAAGTTGCTGATACAGGGGAAAAAAAGGGGTTGGTTCTTAAGATTTCATTGGACAACCTTGCCTACTATTGTCGTGGGTGTCCACTAGCGGCTTTTTTGTCTTCTCCTTTTCCCTTCTTCTTAATTTTATCATCTCTCCTTCTCTTGTGCTATGTATGCTATATATTTATTTTCGGGTATATAAATATAGTACTTATTATTTATTGTAGGGTTTCTTTCTTCTCTCTTCTCCTGTTATTCTCTCTCCCTTTAACAGTAATGATTTTCTCGTTTCGGGTATCGTTGTTGAGGAATCTGAGGAGTTGTGGTTGTGAAAAAGTGGCAGTTAAAGCATTAGAAAGACAACAACTAGAAGAACAAGAACAAGAGGAAGAAAAACAGACAGAGATATAGATAGATAGACAGGCACACGAGTGTTTGGTGTGTGTAGAAAAGAAAGAGTGCTCGTTTTGTTGATTGATGTGATCATCACCTAAACAAACGGCTCTTTCTGGCTTTATTTACCGTCTTTTCGTATTTCTCTCTATATTTGGTCTCTCTTGGGGGGTCTTTTACTGATTTTTGTTCCGGCTGAAGGGTGGTTCTTCCGTTAACATTTTTTTTTTTTTATCTTTCTTGTTTTATCTGGGCCTTGTTCTTTGTATTTTGTTCTTTGGTGTGCAATATTGTATATCATCATGGCTCAACAAAGGCAATTTCAGATGGTGGGTGGTGGCAATTCAGGGCAGTACAATGACACGACTTTTACCAAAATCTTTGTTGGTGGTTTGGCCTGGGAGACACAGAGAGACACCATGAGGCGTTATTTTGAACAGTTTGGAGAGATCCTGGAGGCTGTTGTTATCACAGATAAGAATACAGGGAGATCCAAGGGATACGGCTTTGTAAGCCCATTATTTGTTTTTTATCCTTCCTTTTTCTTTCCCTTTTGCGAGGGGTATATTTCCCTGTCTTCTCTCACTGCATGATTCGGTGAAAAGTGGGTCTTTGTTCTTGTTTCTTTAGGTTACATTTAAGGATCCAGATGCAGCCATGAAAGCTTGTCAAAACCCATCGCCGGTGATCGATGGAAGGAGGGCAAACTGCAATCTTGCATCGCTAGGTGCACAAAAGACTCGACCACCAACCCCTCAACACGGTCCATTTCTCTCTTCTCTGTCATCTCCTTTCCATTCCTTCCCAGATATTTTTTAGAATACTTTGCTCATCTCAATGTGTGTGTGTGTGTTTATATATATATATATATCTACTTTCTATGCAAAAGTTAACTATCCCTTGAATATTCAACCAACATTGCTCCATGAAACAACGCAAAAAATGGGGCAAATGCCCTTTTGTCTTTCATTCTTAAAACATGTAAAGATTCCAATTTTTGAACCCACTCCATGTTGATATTGTCTTTAAACCCTTGGCAAGATAGCTGTAACAAGCTTGTAATTACTCTATTCGTCCGCTTGCTAACTGAAATGTAGATCTATATTCACTGAACAAGAGGATTGAAGTATTTACCTGAGAAAAAATAATGAAATCGCAGGCACAGGACGGTTTAGACCAGTACATGGAGTAGTGGCTCCAGCTACTTATCCTGGATCCGCAGCTCCATACACCCATCAACCCACTGGTCAATACTCATTTCCTTATTCAGCTTATGGGTAAGTAAACAGTAACAAATAAAAGTCACCATGGAATGTTTTCTTCAACTTCACTCTCCTTTAATATGCTTTCAATTTTCTGTATTCATTATCTTATCATATTCTACCTTTTCCTCCTGTCATCTCACAGGTACACTGGATATTCACAGGATGCCATGTATCCCTTGGTTTGTATTGACGTGATATACTTGTATAGCTAATGTCTTGTACAACCAATTTTATCTTCGTTGTTTGACCAGAGTCTTATGGCATCGTTTGCAGGGCTATTATGGTGTTTATGGAGGCCAGCAATTCTCACCTTATTATACCACTGGAGGGGCATCAGGAACACCAGGGATGTTCCCACACAATCCCTACCCATTCTATACTCAGTATGCACAGAGTAGCCAAGCACATGGTTTTGGAATTCAATATCCCCAAATGGTACAGTACCCTTATTTACCTCAGCAGTTCGGCTCTACAGGAATCTTATCACTTCCTTCGTCTGTAGCAATGGCGACTACAACTGCAGGTGATCATTCTAATAATTTCCCTGACTTCATGAATCAAATCTATCCATTTGATGGTAGTTTACTTAACATAAGGCCAATGACAGGATCATTTGAATGTAACCTGCAACAGGTGCAGCCACAATGACTATGACAACTACTACAACAGCAGCAGTAGCACCAACAGCAAATACAGGGGTGGTGGGAGCAGGAACAGGTGCTTTGCAAGCCTCTGGAACAGCTACTGAACAAAACTCACCAACCAAATAATAAGTATGGAAAGTTCGTAGTCTTCTCACAGGACTGACAACATCCACAAATCACAGACCGGGAAAAACATATATGGGGAAGAAGGAATAAGGTGACTGATTCAAAAGGAGGGTTATGCATGATCATCAGTTAGCATAACATCAGAAGAATCCAAAAATTCAGCATCAGATTGTTCAATTCATGGAAACAGGCATTTGAGATACAAAAGCTCACTCCACTAACTCTTTCAATTTTTCAAGCCCCCAACATTATCAACTTCATCACCACACATGTTCGGTCTAGGACACTAGGGAGTCTCAAGCAGTTGTTAGCGTTAACTAGGAAAAGAAATCATATTCATTTCATGTATTAGCATAAGGTGGAATCCAATATTGGCATTGGATTCTACCTCAGATACAGCAGATTATTATGTCTCGGAGGCAGAGAGCATCCGATGACTTGCTCTTGTTTATATTTGGCAGCAATCAGGGTTCAAAGATTGCTTTTATATCTTTGAGCCCATATTGGTCAACAAGAAAGGTGAGCTATGGATAGCTCAGTCATTAACTTGTAATTCTTATTTTATTTTTTGTTTCTTCATTATTCATGATTGACTGCATTTTTATAATAGGAACAAAACATTAGTCGGGGGAAAGAAGATGGTGTCTCTGTCACCTTATATTTTTCTGTTTACAGATAATCATCTCCTTTACATTCATCTTTTGCTTTCAGCCGGCATTTCTTTTCTCATTCAAATCCCTTCTTTTGCATTATCACATCTTTTGGGGTGTGTGTTTGGAATCCAAGGGGATCTCGCAAAGGGGAGTCAAATGGGTGTTGGTACTTTTTCTGTTCCAAAGTCGGGCATGCGGGTTTGCATCACATGGCTGTGGCAGTTGGAATTCTATGTGGAAGTGGGTGAGGAAGTTTCTGCTAAACAAATGATGATGAGACGAATCTAAACTAATATCATTGATATGGATAACGCGTACATGGTCAATGGCTAAAGAAGATAGGTTCTTACTTTTCTCCTCATCTCATGGTCTCCAACGAGGTTTTTGTTAGTTTCTGGAGAATTAGAAAATTACAAAACCCGCTGCCTAGCTTACCAATTGATGATGATTTTCGCCAAACATGGATTCCAATTCTCATAGCAACTTGGTTCTAATGCAAAGGCAGAATAAAAACGCGAAAGGTTACAATCATGTCCCTTTTTGGAAGTAGCCAGTCCTAGCTCAAATGGAAATTCTGAAATAGCATTTACCAGGGAAACTTTTGCAAGTTTTTTGTACAAAGCATCAGGTGAGTTGTGTACGCAAACAACCTAGAAGCTCTAGCTACACAATCACCGAGTTTACCTCTCTAGCAATGCACTGAGTTTTCAGCAACTCATCTCAAACAGAGAAGGTCATGATACCGATGCAAGATTGAAATCGAAAATGGCATACAAAAGCAACATGAGTTGTAGATATGTTCTTGCTGGAAGGAGAACACCAGCCCATCTATAAGTTGTTTCAAGAACACAACTAGGCTAACATACCAGAAAAGATTCTATCACTTCTGCTTCACCTGGCTATACGTCTAACATTTTTTTTCATACTTACACGATACAAATAAATTTCAAATTCTTGTAGGGAAGCATTCTCGCGTAGTTTTACAGCACATATTGACCTCGTCATTGCAACCAGGAAGAGTAATGTTTAACAAAGTTACGAAAACAGGCCTTGCCATGACCTGATTTAAATGAATTAATTCAAGTTAATTTGAGTTAATTTAAAATAATATTATTTTAAATTAAAAAAAAAAACACTCAAGTTTTGAGTTTTAATTAGATCAATTGAATCAACTCTAATCTAATTTAATTTAAAACCTAGCTCGAATCAAACCCATAGCAAGACCAGATTTAATAACATTAAATGTCATAGTAAAATACTGTGGAAGCATACCTTCGGTTTGATGACAAAGTGGAATTAAAAGCGTAGTACACACTATTAGTTGATAGACATCTTATCTTCTCTATGCTCAAGAATCAACCCAAAGATTCGAGTAGATGTTGCCCCAAAATAAATGGGAAGAAGAAATCCATTAGACTACTTGAAATCTAGATATTCATACAATGACAAAGTTTCTTGCATCTCTATAATTGCCATAAAATGAATCTTTTTCAGATCTCAAATATTCCCCAAATTTACAAGGTACATGCCATCCCTATTCATAGCAGATAGATTCAATAAAAGCTGCGGACTCACTTAAAAATTTGGCATTTGTGTACGAATCCAGGAACGAGTACTAATCAAGCTTCTTGAAATACTACCGTCCAAGCTCAAAAAGTTTCCTACCTAATACAGCAGCCAAAATAAAACGAGCGATTGTCTCCGATCAAATTTTTATATTGTTTGACATGCAATACTACAGAAATTATCATACAGAAAAACATATGGTAGCACCTAGAGCATAATCTATAGGCAGAGCAACTAACCCTCAGGAAGTGCAAAGCAAGAGGCTATGCTTCCTAGAAAGGCAGTCATTTCAGGGTTGCATCAAGTTCTTAGTAAAAAGTGAAATTAAAAGAAACTTGGTTAATTCAAAACAGGAAATTATGTTATGCTAAAAGAAAGTTCACTAAAACTGTCTATATCGAGCATATTACAGTAAGTAGACAATGCAGCTAGTCTCATGGGTCTCTCGAACTCCTTAACCTTTGAGCTTCCTGGAGTATCTGCTACAAGATGCAGCAATCAGACACAAGAACAAAACAATTAGAAACCTATGCAACAGAAACCTAAGCTGAATGGATGTTTTCAAGCAGAAATATCCAAAAATCTTTTTCTTCCAAAGAAACCAAACATACCACCTGTTACATAACAAGCATATTATGCAATGGTCAAAAAACACGACACAAAATGGTTCCTCAACACCCAGGAAACGAGAAAAACTGCCCTGCAAATCTAAACAGATGGAACTTGTTCAAAAGAACTCCTATAACGCAAATCTAAACACATAGAATTCAAAAAAAAATCTACGAGAGAGAGAGAGCACCTGATGCCTGGTCAATGAAACTCTCTATCTACTTCAATGGCGGTTTACCGCCTCCTAATGTTGACTGTGATGGCCGCCAAAAACGACGTCTTTCCCTTCATAATAAAACAATATTTCCCTCAAGTTTTAACAGCTCTATTTTGGCGATGCCAATTTCACCCGTGAAGACCGACCTGAATTTATCGGAATGAATTTTATTTATTTATTTATATTTTTGTTAGCTCGAGTTGGAAAATATTTGAAGTGAAAAAAAATCAGGTTTGTATAGGGTATCGACGCTGCTCTGTCCTCGACCCGAAACCCTGTCTAAACCCGACCCTTAACCTTAAAGTTTATGAAAATTACATTTATACCAACCTATATATTTTTGAAGAAAAACTAGGTTTACTTACCTCTCCAGCCGAATCTTCCCTTCTCTTTCTGTATCCCCCTTGCTTTCTTCAGTCTTCTTCAATCTCCAGCTCGCAGCAGACCTGTCGGCAGCAAGCCAGCAACACCAGCAGCAAGTCTGCACCTAAGGTTGGTTTATTCTGGTTTCTCACTTACCTTCTATATTATAACCAAGACTAATGCATTAGTCTTTTACTCTGTTGTATTGATTCATAAATGATACAATAATTCTTTATTTCTGCATATATTAAACAGGTTATGCATTAGTCTTGGTTATAATATAGAATTTATTTGAGATAATTTCAGCTCTATCATATGTTATGTCATGCCTTCATCGGATAAAACAAAGAAAAAAAAAGGTCTCATCGGCTTCCTTCATAGCTTTCAGCTGATGTTTAATTTTAATTAAAGCACCCATGTTAGTTTTTTTCCTATCGTTAAATAGATTTGAAGTTCTCATTGAAATTGTGGGTCAAATAAGTAAAGACAATCGCATTTTTTTTTTCTGGTAAAAAAAATATTATTTCTGTTCTTCTGAAGATAATCATTTTAGACCTCAAAGACTTGGTTCCATTATTTGCATTTCTTTTTCTTCTGCTATAACTTTTTTTTTCATGTCAAACAGGGTTGTTAACGAAAAGTGTTCCAACTAGCTATTGACTAAATGCTTATGGTGCCATGAGTATAAGGTGGCCTAGGCTTCTAACACCAACACAACTCACTCAAATTTTGAGGAGCCAGAAAAATCCATTAACGGCGTTGCAGATTTTCAAGGATGCGAAAGACAAATACCCCAGCTATCACCACAATGGTCCTGTGTATGCCACCATGATCAGCATCCTTGGAAACTCAAACCGAATTGCTGAGATGAAAGAGGTTATTGATCAGATGCGTGACGATTCCTGTGAGTGCAAAGATTCAGTCTTTGTTACTGCAATCAAGACCTATGCGAGTGCAGGCCAAATAAGTGAAGCTGTCTCACTCTTCAAGAATATTCCAAAATTCAACTGTGTAAATTGGACTGAATCTTTCAATACCGTTTTGCAAATATTGGTGAAGGAATCAAAACTTGAAACAGCTCACCGTTTTTTCTTGGAGAACTCATGTGGGTGGGAAGTGAAATCTCGCATTCGTGCCTTAAACCTGCTATTGGATTTTCTTTGTCAACGTAATCGCTCTGACCTTGCATTGCAAGTCTTCCAAGAGATGGATTATCAGGGTTGCTATCCGAATAGGGATAGTTATCGAATTCTTATGAGGGGGTTGTGTGAAGATGGAAGGCTAAACGAGGCCACGCATTTGTTATACTCAATGTTTTGGAGGATCTCTCAAAAGGGAAGCGGAGAGGATATCGTAGTATATAGAACCCTTTTGGATGCTCTGTGTGATAATGGGCAGGTTGAAGAAGCTTTGGAAATCCTTGGTAAGATATTAAGGAAGGGGCTGAAGGCACCTAAGCGATACCGCCACCGTCTTGATCTTAGTCAGTGCAATAATTGTGAAGATATAGAAGCCACAAAGCTTTTGATTAATGAAGCTCTAATCAGAGGCGGAGTTCCCAGTTTGGCTGGTTATACAGCGATGGCTGTTGATCTTTACTGTGAAGGCAAGACTGGTCAGGCTGATAAAGTGCTAGATGAAACTCAAGAGAGAGGCTATAGGCCATCACTTAGGACTTATGAAGCGAAGGTCGCCGCATTGTGTAGACAAGGTAGAAGTGGTGAAGCCATTAATGTAATTGAAAGGGAGATGGTAGAGAGAAATAGTGTTCCAAATGTAAGATTGTATAATGTCTTATTGAAAGGCTTATGTGATGCTGGGAATTCAGCAATCGCTGTTAGTTATTTGAAAAGGATGGCTAAGCAGGTGGGTTGTGTTGCCAATCAGGAAACTTACGGCATTTTAGTGGATGGGCTGTGTCGAGATGGTAGGTTTGTTGAAGCAAGTAAGGTTTTGGAAGAGATGTTAATTAAATCATATTGGCCACCAGCTGGTACCTACAATATCCTTATAAGGGGTCTTTCCTCCATGGGCAGGCAATATGAAGCTGTTATGTGGTTAGAGGAGATGGCCAGCCAGGATAAGCTACCAGAACTTTATGTGTGGAGCTCCTTGGTAACTTCTGCTTGTTGTAATATGGTTGATGTAGATGTTAGCTGTGAGACATTTAATCAGCTTATCAGTTCATAGCGCATGTAAGCGCAACTATCATACATGAAGTTTGTCCTATTAGATGTCCCCGATGATATTCTCCGTCTCTCTTCACAAATTAGAGTTTGAGTAGTGATGCAGGAGGTTTCAAGGGAAATTAATTTTCCTTAGTTATCTTTTTTATTTAGTTTAGAAAATTAAATATTATACTTGGTAATTTTATTTTTCTACTTAGTTAAATTTTATTTTTCAACTTTGTTAAATTTTTTTTCTTCTTTTTAAGATACACTTGAAATTAGTATAAATAAAGATATTTAGTTTGTATTTCGGTAATTTATCATAGAGAATAAATTCAATAATAAAAATTTAAGGTGGGGATTTTTTGGTTGTTTGGTTGTTAAGAACCTTTTCTGGAAATTTGTCTTCTTTGTGTATTGCTTCCTTTTGTTTAGGTTCAGTTGCCCCAGGTGACCAGTTGATATTAAAGCTTAATAATTTACAATAGGCAGGATTTGTAGAGTACTTGTTTCAACTACATCTTCCTAGTTAATGTACATTATTTTTGTTTAGATTGTATAATAATATTTATAATATAAATAATAATATTAAATATGTTAGATCTAAATTTAAGTGTATTTAACTGTAATATCAGATTCAAGAGTTTTAAATCCTTTCTAAAAGTCAAATTCAAGTGTCTAGATTTGTAACTCCTAAGAGGTCAATAAACTCTAAACTCAAGCACGAGCACATTTGTAACTCCTAAGAGGTCAATAAACTCGAGCACGAGCATGTGAGTTTACTAATCCGAAAGCTCTAGGTTCATACTCTAGACCCTACACCCTAAACCTCAAAGCTTAGGATTTGGTTGTGTTGTCTAATTTGAATGCTTAGAGTATGACAGTCATGTCATGCCCTAGTGTTGAGGGATAATTTTGTCATACCCTATTTATAGTTTTATCATGTCCCAACAAAATCCGAATCGACCATTTTATTTTTAATTATCATTTCAATACCAAATGCATTTAATAGAAAAAGACAATCCCACCTCCACCACATGCTTAACAAGTGTTTTTTGCAAATAATTTCGTATTATATTACTCTAATCCATAATGATTTGTGTCAAGATAAATAATGAAAATCTATCGATGTCGTTTAGTATAGAGTATAATTAGAGAGTGCAAGTATTATGTCGCGAGTCCACTTGAATTTTTCCTATTAAAAATGATATTTAGGTACTGTAAGCATGCTTTAAAACAAACAAAAACTCAATAATTTAGATTTGATTGTTGAAATAAGCTGGTTTTATTCTAATCAGGTGAAAAAAAAACTAATAATAGTAAACGAACAAACAAAGCAATCACAAAAACTTGTGAGAAAACCTTTTTCTAAAAGTAGAAAAATGATCATTTTTATTTTTTAGCCAATTAAATATGAAAGAATGAAATTAAATAAAAATAAATAAATAAAAACTGATCGAGTCAACCTAAATTAACATGATAGATATTTAACTTAGAAAATAAGAGGTTAGACAACCTGAGTTAATTCGTCGAATCTACATTCTAGATTATGAGGTCAGGATAATTCAATAAAAAAAATCGAAGAAAACCATAAAGCTGATTTTTTTCTAAAAAAATTAATGATGAATGATGAAATTGAAAAAGAAAATAAACAAAAAAAATATCAATTCCCATTAAATTTTCAAACATATGAACATGGTCATTATACTAGAAGCAACACAAATAAAAAAAAAACCATGAAACTCAATTCCTAATAAATAAAATGACGAATGATAGAATCAAGGAAAAAAAGTGATAACATAAAAGGACTTAAAATAAAAAAATTGAAATAAAAAGAATAAAAAATAGAAAAAAATAAGTCAGAGGGTAACTACAATTTTTTTATCAGATGATGAAATGAAAAAGAAAAATAAATTTAATGAAAGGAAAAAAACCATAACAAGTAACAAAATAAATAAAAAACAATACATTGTAAATTTATATTAAAAGATAAAATTAAAAACTAATAAAATTTTTATAAGAGGGTTACGGTAAATTATTAATTAATCTTGAGATCTAAAATTATCTTTTATGAAAAAATCTTTGTTATTTTAATTATTTTATCTATTTTTTAAAATTTAAATTATCTCAATTTATTTTAGACTTTATATCAAATTGAACTTAACCTTTGATTTTTTTTATTTGAGTATCATGAAGTATTTATTAAAAAAAAGTTTCATTATACTTAAATCAAGAAATTAAAGTTAAAAAACAAATTTTAATTTCACTTAAAATTTAAAATAATTTCTATTAATGTAGCCATTTTTAATTACTGAAAATCCCCCCTCTATTCTCGTTATTTCTTATTCTATACTAGTTAATTTTTATTTGGTTATATAGAAATATAATTGTGGTTATTTTTTAAAGTGTTTTTCACTTAAAAATATATCTAAATAATATTTTTTATTTTTAAAAAATTATTTTTAATATCTACATATTAAAATGATCTAAACACACAAAAAAATAATAACTTGAAGCAAAGAAACAAATATAAAAAATTTATTTTTAAAATATAAAAAAAATCCATGCTGCATGTTTTTTATATGTTAATTGTTATCCTTTTCTCATAAATGATAATATTCAACAAAAAAGTATTAGGATTTTAAAAATTAATTCGCTTGCCAACAGCAACGTGGCGCTTCTAGGAAACATGATGAGGGTTGGTTCTGAACAAGTCTAAACTACAGAGGTCAAAAGGTAACATGTCTAAATATATGAGGTGGAAATTTAGCTTACCATTATAAGAATCACATAATGGGCCTAGCCTTCGTAAGGTGGGCTCTATAACGCTGAACCCCGTAAACCACTCGAGCCCAATTCTCACTGCCTTTAAAACCCCCATTCTCCCTAACGTTTCCAAACCCTAGAGATTATTTTGTGTTGCAGCAGCGCAGCCAGAGATTAGAAGCAACCAACCTCAGACCTTATTTCCACAAGGTAAACACACTATTCTTCCGGAACACTGTTTATTTATAGATAACTGGATGCAATCGTTCTGTTTTTTATTTTATTTGTGCGTTTAAATCGTTGATTGCTGAAACTTTGTCTGCATTTCTTATTTTTTCTTTGATGCTTTTTAGTGGTTAAAGAAAGATGTCTGTTAGCGAGCTTGCTTGCACGTACGCTGCTGCTATTCTCTACGATGATAACATCGCCATCACTGTATCCTTGGAACCCTAGATAAACTGTATTATCGTTGCTCTGTTTCTCAGTTCTTTCGTTCATATGTTTTATAGGATTTGAGATTTCTTTTTATAGTTTTTATTCCGTTGTTGTAACATATTAAAGTTATTTTTAGGATTTCAAGCGGATCTGTGTATTTTCTCGGATTCTTTAACTAATGCTTTTAGGCAGAGAAGATAGCAGAATTGGTTAAAGCAGCCAATGTGCAAATTGAATCTTTCTGGCCAAGCTTGTTTGCTAAGCTTCTTGAGAAGCGCAACATTGAGGATCTCATCTTGAATGTTGGCTCTGGTGGTGGTGCTGCTGTTGCTGTTGCTGCCCCAGCTGGTGGTGCTTCTGCTGATGCTGCTCCTGTTGTTGAGGAGAAGAAGGTAAGAAGAAAGGAACGCGTCTTATTTGTTGTTGAATTGGGTGGTGGTTGTTTTCAGCTCTTGAGCTCTCTGACTCTGGTGTGATTTGTTGGTTGTATTTTGCAGGAAGAGGTTAAGGAGGAAAGTGAGGATGAAGACATGGGATTCAGCTTGTTTGATTAGAAGCTCCTTGCAGAATGCCCAAGTCCTCTGGTGCTTTTAGTAGTTGAATACCTTTTTGGATTGATTGGCAGTTGTCATTAAAAATACTTTTATTCGAGAATGCAAGACTTCTTGAGAATCCTGGATATTTATCTTCATGACTAGGGGCTTCTAGATATAATAGAAGTATTTCAGTTGAGTTTTGTTTTTTATTATTTTTGCTGGATTCTGATCTGATGCTTCACTGTTGACAGTAGTTTTATTTAGTATGTTGGTGCGTGTTTAAATATGAAGTATGATCTTAAATATTTTTGCCTTGTTTGTTCCAGCCATTATAGAATTGTTGCTTGGAATTGCTTTCAAAATGGCCTTTTGTTTTAAGAATTTCTTCGGATTGGCATCTTACATTATCTTAGACAATGGTTTTGTAACTTGGTTTCCAATATTTTCTTTTCTTGGTACATTTACAAAAGAAGGACTCGAGTGCTTGCCTGTACATTACCTGTTATCGTTGCATATTAAGCATCAGCTACTTACCGTTGTGGAGTTCCTCATGACATGGATTTTAAATATTTTGTTATCCAAGATTTGGATGCCCAAGTCTTCTGCCATTCTCTCACCTGTGCAAGTCTGGTAGCCATTGTTGATGCTCCTTTGTGGGTGTGTAGTTTGACTGTACTGCTTGTTTTATATTTCATTTTTTTCTAGCGGAGGATTTAAATGCTTCGTCTTCTGTCTTTTATTAGCTAGTTAAGCTGTCATATAATATTTGTACGCCGTTGTTTTAACCCTTCGCTGTTAGATCATGTACTCATTGCGAGGTAAAAACTTCTGTTATCGAGAAGCCTATCGTGCCTTATGAGCCTTAGCGAGGTGATTATTGATGGCATCTTTGAAATACTACGTCTCCATTCGTGTGCTTGCGAGTCATCAGTGCTGTTGAAGGTGGTCAAAACAATTTCCCCTGTTCATCTCTCTAGTGTCATTTTCCAATATATAGGGTGATTTCGGGGGTGTGTTTGTGTTTTTAGTTGTTTGTATTTGTGTTTAAAGTGTTTTTTATGTTAAAATGTATTAAAATAATTTTTTTTATTTTTAAAAAATTATTTTAAAAATTATCATATCAAAACTATTCAAAACAAAAGAATAATAATTTATTTTTAATAAAAAATTAAACTTTTTAAAAGTACAGTTTGCTCGAATCAGAACTCAAATGTCTATCCTTCCTCTCCTTTCCTTTCAGTGCCACGCAATTTATTATCTTTTTTTTTATAAATATAAGATATAGTTAATTATTTTTATTTTCCTGTTTTCTTCTTGGCCTAGCAGCATGCATGCCTCTCTCTCTCTCTCTCTCTCTCCTGCCTTTTCATCTACCTTTGACGCTCACACTCTTGCTTTCTTGAGTATGCTTGTTTATTTGTTTGTTTGTTGATGAAGATTTAAAGAGTTCTCGTTGCTTCACCTCTAACTCACTCTCCCTGTCTTTAAAGTATTATGTGTGTTCTTTCCAAGCTTTGTATGTGAAAGCTTGCTAGGTAGCCTTCCCTCTCTCTCTCTCTCTATGGCTAGCTCCTACATGCATTTTCAAGAAGGAAGAGGCGAATAGCTTAAATACCCACTTGGCTGCTTCATTATACTTGCACTTTTTTAGATGCTGAAAATCCTAAGCTTGAGTTCTCTTTGCAAGATGGTGGAGTACAAATATGGAGAGGCTTAGCAAGAAAACAACACGACGGCTTAAAGTCAGAATTTATTGATTCAGAATACGATAGACGCTCTTGTTCAAATTACCGAAAAGCATGTATCTCGAGCATGTGAATCTGTGATTGATGAAGATATATGGATGCATGGCCTACGAAGAAAGCAAAGGAAATCTGTTTGAATTCATTGCATACATTGTTGCCTGTAGAAAATCTCATGTTTCAAGACTCGTACCAGGTCATATTTTGGATTACTTGACATCTGAGAGTACAATTTCACTCATCATTGAGGCTTCAAAAGTGAGAAAAATACATGCTTGCACTTCTAGAAGTAGTGCCTGAGACAGATTGAAGCGAGTCTTGCATGTTACAGCTACGCGAGAAAGCACCGCTTTCACCGGTATCCATGCCATGCTCCCTTATGTACTGCTTATTACCACAACACTTTGTTTTTTTCTTCGTTAAGTAACCAAATTCCCTTTAATGGAGGTACAATAACTAGAAGTTGATCTCCAACCTAATCCACATCGGTGTAGACTTCAATATGTGGATGTTCATGTTTCTTAAACAACAGACCTCTTCCAAGAATTCCTTCCAAGTAACTTGAGATTTTATTAATGACATCAAAGTGTTCTGTGCCATGTGAGTGCATAAAAATAGTATGATTTGCTTGACTTTAGAATTAACCATAACGTCTTACAGTCTTTCCAAAACATTCAAACGATGCTCTTAGAGATTGTTCAAGGCCATATGAAGACTTGTTTAGTCTGAAGGCTTTATGTTTGTTAATTATCTCTTCAAACTCAAGTTGTATGCTCATACTTCATCTTCCAAGTCTCTAATTAAAAATGTATTTTTAATGTCCAAATTGATGTGAAGCACAATAAAATTTAATATTAAAGATAATACCACATGAACTAAGTTTATTTTGACTATATGAGCACATGAATCCTGATAGTCAGTGCAATATATTTGTGTAAAACCTTTTTCCATAAGCCTTGCCTTGTATCTTTCTATGTTTCCATCAACTTTGCTTTTAATCATAAATATCTATTTACACCATATTTTCTTTTTCTTTTTTTTTTCTTGGCAAGTCAACCTACTTTTCAAGTTTTATTTTTGTTTAAAGAATTCATTTCATCTGTAACTACTAAATTTAAATTCAAATCATTTAGATCTTCTTGAATATTTCTTGAAATAAACGATTAAGATATTTTAGAGAAAAAATATTTATAATTATTAGAAAAGTTTCTTTGATGATAAATATTTAGCAATAGGATGGTTGATATAAGATAGGACTTCCTTTCTAATATTTATAGGGTTGTCAAAGTCTATAAGAACATGTAATCCCTTTTTTTTTAATTCAAATTCCAAACTTGCAACATTAGCCTCAAGTTGCTTCTTGGTAGTGGAATGAGCAACATCTGTGGATGAAATAAGTGTAGAAAAAGTCTGGTTTATTTTCTTAACATTAGGAGCACATTGGGAAGCAAATAGTGCATCACTAAGACAAAATAGATGAATCTTGATGATTTCAATAATAGGCAGATGAAGATGCTTAACCAACTCTAGAGGCGTAAACTTCTACAAAGAAGATGCTTGATTATTATCCTGGAGATCTAGATTTAGAGAACTAATTAATTTTGAAAAGGATTGCATAACAAGGTTTACTCTTACAAAACATTACAATAGAGTGTTAATAAAATTAAAATAACATTCATTAAGAGAGAAGATGTATATAAACACTTACCATGTCCATATTGATTAGAGTTTTTAATGGTAAAGAATCCTAAAATGTTGGAGGGCTAGAATTGCCAGAAGAAGCTTTACTAACATGAACATTTTCAGGCATATGACAAGAAGATTTGGAATGAGAACTTTTAACAGAATTAGAAGAAAACTCTAAAATAATAAGTTTTGAGATGGAATGAACTTTAGCTAATAGAGAAGTTATTTGAACTTTCAAGATAACAGGAGTTTTGTTACTTGTACTTCGAGGTAGAGGATAACAACCTAAATGAAGAAGCAATAGATTTGTATGCAATGAACTTCGTTTTTCTTCCTTTTCTTCCAGAAGAAAAAGCAGCTGAAGATTATCTAGATTTGGACGAGGATTGCATAAAAAAAAAAGGCTTTAAAATAGCCTCAGTCCTAGAGTTTCTCGTCCTTTTAGAACTTGAGGTTTGCAACTCAAAATCATGAGCTATGATAAAAACCGACTCAATTATAGCAGTATAAGCCTTACATTTCCTACTTTTAAATGCTAATACAACCTTTTGAGGGGCACAATATATCTTAAAATTAGTAATGGCTCTCATAAGATCTTTCTTAATAAAGTCGCTTTCCCAAATGAGAGCCACTGAAGTTGATATTTCCCACTGAAGTTATGCTTTCCCAAATGAGAGCCACTGAAGTTGAAAACTAACAGTAACCCCATAACAAATCTTATGCACGACAGAATAAGGAATTGGGAAATAATCGTGATATTTCCCTTCAAAACTCAATCACATCAGAAGTAATGGCATTGTCCCCCCGGCTGTATAAAAGGGAGTTGTAATTAAATAATGCAAGAGCTCCATAGGAAAGGGAAAAGGCACAAAAAATCTAAACAAGGTCTTGCCGGGTGCCTGGGCCTTGAAAGCCAGGCCTGTGGGATGCATACCTGGTTGACATAAGGAAACAAAATTGCAGAAAAATGATAAAAAAGAAAAAGAACAGGGAAGTGGTCGAAAGTTTTCAAGACAGGGAAGAAAATGTTTCTTCTTCAAGAGATTAAGGATAATGCTGCACAAAATTTCTGCACTTACCGAACATCAAGCCTTAACACGCCAAATCTCCACCATTAACACATTTAATAACCACTAAGGCAAGATAAATATAAACCTTAAAACATCTCAAACTAGCATCAAAATTACAAATCAATCAAAGCTTAGGTTTGAACTATTACATCTGGAATTTTGAAGCACAAATATTTTCTATTTCAAATGCGTTGGTGAATACGTTGTCAACTTGTTGTGAATGAACTTCAAATGTTACGAACTCTTCTTTGATCACGGTCCAAGCACTGCCTATACCAGATTTAGGCATATCTCAACTGATTCTCCCTCCCTACACCTTTGCTTAGAGTCCACTGATCAAATCATAAACGAGAGGGTAGTGGGGCGCCCACACAGTTGAGACTTGAGATGCTATAGATTGCCTAGGGAACTAAATGATGTCGATTAATAGAATTATTATTATTATACTATACTCTAAAATGCGTGGATTTTTGTTGTGTTTTTATTATTGTGTAATTTTTTAAAATTTGGTTTTTAAACTTTGTTTTTGAACGATTTGGTTCTATTTAAAAAATAATTAATTTTAATTTTTTATACAAGGATGTGATTGGAAGAGAGGAAATCAAAATAAAAAATATAGCAAATATAAATGAGATATCATAAGTTTTGAAAAAATATACATTGGTTTTCCAACTTAAACAATCATGTAAATTATATAATTTTAATTTTTTAAAATTGTTTCAATTTTGTTTTGGAACATAGATTTATTTATTTTTATTTTTTAATCTCTAATTAAGAGAAGGATTACTGGATTTCAGCAGCAGAAAAATAAAATTTTCACTAGCATTGATTTAAGCTACTAAAATAGAGATTTTTTTTTGTTAAATTGTTTGATTTCACGAGAATAGTTCATATTAGGTGTTTTTGTACCTTAAAAGATGATGCAAAAACATATATAAACTCGAGTTGATTTTTTATTTGGGTTGAGTTTGGTTTTTAGAGTTTTTTGAGGTAATGAATATGTTTGTTATGATTTCTAGAGTGTTTTGTGTAAAAACGAGTTAAAAAACAGATTTTTTAGGTCAAAAGAATATAAATCTTGATTTTATAGCCATTACAATAACTGAAATCTAGTAAAACAAGTGACATGTTGTCTTTTTTTTTTTAACAAAAAAGGCAGACAACAAACATAAATAAAAAAAAAATATATAATCACTTGGCTTGGCAGGTCTGTATGTGGACCTTAGTGAAATGGGTCAAACGGGCTAACTTGGCTTGCCATGCCAATAAGTGCTTCACTCTTTTTTTTGTTAATTTTTTTTTTAAAAAATTAATTATATTTCTATTAATATTTCTTCTCTCTTTTATTTTATTTAGAAAATATCTTTTAAATAATAGTAATGTACATTTAATTTTCGGAGATATTTCTATGATGCATGTATAATTTTGTTTTTATCTTTTGTCCAAATAAATTATTTTTCTAAAAATAAAAAAAATATTTTCATATGATATTTTCTAATATGTATAGCCTTACATGTTATTTTTTTTGTTCAATTAATTTAATATATTTATCTATTTTGTTTGATTAATTAGCAAATATGATTAAATAAATATCCTATATTTCAAGGTTAGATACTTTGACTCGGTTTTTTAAATTTTTTTAGATATTATTAATAATTATTTATTTATTTATTAGTATATATAATTTTTAATTTATTTATTTATACGCAGAATTTGTTAAATTTTTTAAAACTATAGATGCATTGAAATATATATATAATTTTTTTATAAAAAAATAAAAATATTTAACTCGGCATCTAAGTGTCATGTAACTATTACAAAATAACATCGTAATCAATATTTCTTCTTATAGAAGAAAGTTTTTATGCCGTTTAAATTTTGTTTAAGAAAAAGGGCCCAACCGGGTTCGAACCGGTGACCTCTTGATCTGCAGTCAAATGCTCTACCACTGAGCTATGGACCCCGAATGCTGTGGGGTACGAGCATGGTTTTTACTTATCCATTTATAATTGAAAAATTTTCCGGCTAAAACACGCGGAAGTGACTTGAAACTTATCCTGTGCTGCGTCGGACATCTCATCCCTTACCGAGCCCCACATGGTCTCTTAACGAAGATGTCGGTGACATTTCCACGTGCACTTGAATAAAGTTGCTTGTATACTCACACCACCACTCGTTTCCTCTCCTTTGTTATTTGTTATTTGTTTTTTTGTTTGTGTGTCAATTCAGCCTCCAGCAATCAAAGAACCACTCTGACAAGCTTCAGAGTTGGCAATAAAGGCAGAACACAAAAACTAGTCCGACACAGTGAAGCTACAAAGCGCACAAGGAACCTCTCCCAAAAGATTATGACCAGACTTGGATTTATTTGGAATTATAGTGATGGTAGCTGTTTAAATTATTTTTTATTTAAAAATTATTTTTAACATTAATATATATTAAAATAATTTTAAAAAATATATAAAAAATTATTTTAAACAAAAAAATTTAATTTTTTTAAAAACACCATTATACAGTATTCTCAAACACTCTAAAATATAATTATTTATTTGATATAATTTAATTATCGGTAAAATTTAATTATAAATTTTTTTTTTTATTTTTTTCTAGTTTTTTTCTTAATTGATATACAAACCTTAATTTCAAGTACAAAATAAACATAAATTTTAGTCTGGTGTCTGACTCCTCGTACAATGATATCCAGCATAAATTAGATGCCAATAACCTTTAAATTTTTCAGGTTATGTTGTGGGGCTTTCTTGAGATCTTATTAAAAGTGACGTCCATCAATTTTTCAGGTTAAATTTTGTTCCAACATTAATATAAAATATCGTAATATTAAAATAAAATTATAAATAAATTAACCCTCTTTTACGGTCCATAGTAGCACAGAACTGTTTCTCCCTAAAACATTTTAGGGCTAAAAATTTACTAACAAAACCCTGATAATGCAGGTAAGTGAATGAAATATGAGACTGCGCGTCGCCACTGTTATAGCATGCTTATACTAGATAAAAAATGCCCTCACCTCCTCTTCTTCTTATACACTAGTTGACATTTATAAAAAGAGATCAGTGCATGTAAATGTTTGGTCTTTCTTTTTTATTTTTTTGTCTCTTATTTTGGTCATTATACCAACCTATTTTTCTTATTTCTTATATCATTTGGTCCCTCAAGTTTTATGTTTAGTTCATTTTAGTTCTATTATTATGAATTATTCATCAACTAAACTATTTTTATTTAAATTGGACACAAAACTATTATTTTTGGGCAAAAATTAATTATTTTTTAGCATTCTCATTTAAAAATAAATATAACTTTAGTTTTTTAACATAAAAAGATAAATGAAATGATCATCATAATATAATTAAAGTTAACTATATAGAAAAACTAATAAATTTAATGAAGAAATGGGCTAGCAAAAAAGAAATAATCTTTTTTTTTATCCATGTGAGTTATGCATGTGAGACTTGTATGTTTTAAGTTGTACAGGTCTTACGTGCATAACTAGTTAAATCATGTTAGTTTAGAAGTTATTATTTTTTAATTATGCTAGTTTGATAATTTTTTTCATTGATAATTTGAGAAAATAAAAATTCTTTTTTGATGAAGTAACAAAACCACCTTTTAAAGTTGGGGGAATTGACTAAGAAGTTAATGGAAATAGGACTAGCCTACTAGAATTAATCTGAAATAATGGCAACATATGATCTCATGTGCTACCATACGCATAAAACTCATTTGTTACCATTTTTTATGTGTTTTTAGATGGATTAGAAAGTCATCCCTCTGTTCATCATTTATACACCAACGATGAACTCAATTGGCCACTCGATAAGGGAGATATTTCCATTTAAAATTTTGGTCATTTATTGTTTTTCTTCTCTTTTTATCAACACTTTCTTTTTCTCTAACTAGTGATTGAGTCTCTTTCTAGTCAACATAGAGATGGTCGTTACCATCAAGAGTAAAAGAGAAACTTATGGGCTAGAAAAGAGAAGATATTATAATTTTGATGTTAATTATGATAGTAAGAGACTACCATTGGTGGTGGTTGTTTCAAAGGTTTTGATGGTCATGTATGATGGTGGCTATTATTGTTGTCATTGTGATGGTATAGAGTTGAGTGAGAAATAAGAGAGGGAGTTGTTAAGTTTTCTTCTTCTTCATTTTTTCTTTTCTCTTTACACCGTGTTTTTTTTTTTGGATTTTTTTTCCAACTTTTTATACATAAAAAATCATTAAAATGAAAACAATAAGCAAAAAGGTTAAAATTATGAAATGAGAAAAAACTGGCAGAATTAAGTTGAGAATGCTGCTTTTTTTAAAAAAAAAATTATACTTTTTTCTTTTAAAAAAAATATTAAAAATAAAAGGTTAAAAACAAGTTTTCAGAATGAGACAAATTAGTTAAAATATCTTTAAGAAGTGTAGCGTGATGGCAAAGGGTTTGAGATTTGCAAAGCAGGTATCGATTTCGAATCAGGGCGTATTTCTCTTCTAAGAGCCTAGGATAGCTGGGGTTTTACTCACTCACCTAAACCCACAAAATACGTTTTTCAGGGTGGGTTTCCTCGAATTAAAAAAAAAAAGATTAGCTAAAATGGTTCATTAATTGTTTTCCTTTTTCCCTCTATTTATATTATTAAAGTTTAATAGGAAATAAATTAAAATTAATTGAAAAATATTGCTTTTTATTTTTTTTCTTTAATGAAAATCTTGATTTAAATGCTTAGAGTTTCTCCTTTTTCATAACTATTGATTCCTATCATATTTTTTTATATAAGACTTTAAAGTTTTTTATTTATTTATTTATTAAAAAGTCAATTTTTTCATTATTGGGATGGGCTAAATCTCTTCATTTCCTTCTTAAAAATAATCTAATATTCTAATCAAACTCAAAATCTTTTCATTTTCCTTCCTAATCACAATCAAATATCATCCTTAAACTTAACTACCTTTCTTTTTTAATTTTTTTATTATATTATTTGATTCTCTAAAATTTGATTCCTATTTTTTCTTACTCATCATTTTCACTCCCCAATCTTTTATCATATTTATTTATTTATCTTGATAAAAAAATATTAAAGAATCAATATGTCAAAATTAGATTATGACAACTAGTGTATGTAAGAGTGGTTGTGTGGGTTTTGAACGAAGAAAGTGGTGGTTGATTCATGGTCATTATTGTAGAGAGAGAGAGAAAAAAGTTCAGTTAAGAAAAGAAAAATGCGACAGTAATTTGATAGCAAGGTGATGTGATTATGATAAAGTTATTGTGACGTTGGAGTTGTGAGGAAAAGGTTGCTGAGGCTAAAGATGATGACTGGAGAGAGATAAAAGGAAGGTGATCATCGACAAGGTTTTTGTGCATGGAAGTGGGTCATTTTTTTTTTTTGCTTTTTTTTTAGTTGGTTTTTGTGTTCTTGTTTTTTCTATTTTTGGGAGTGGGTTCTTTTTTTTTTTTGCTTTTTTTTTAGTTGGTTTTTGTGTTCTTGTTTTTTCTATTTTTTTCTCTTCCAAGTCTATTTTTTTGTTAGCCTTTTCCTAGTCTTTTCTCTCTAGATTTTTCTAATGTGTCTATCCTTTTCTTTTCTACTTATGCTTCAATTTATAATGTAGAGGAATTTTATCAATTTAAAAAATAAAATCAAAATATTGAAAGATTTTTATGTTCTTCTATTCATAGGTGAGGATTTTAAATTTAAAAAATTTATGGTCGAAGATTATTTTATTTTATTTTATTGAATCATGCATAATCTCTTCCTTTCCTTTTTGAATTAAATATGATCCATAATTGGTGGTTTTTTAAATATCTTTATTAAAATTATACTTTTTCTTGAATGCTTGTCATTTCACTCCTTAATCTATTTTCTTTTTCTTTTTCTTTTTCTTTTTTTATATAAAAAATTCCATATAAAATAAATAAAATGCCATAAATCATGACATAACCATAAATTAGTTGAATCATATTGGAAAGATATTTTCTTGAGAACTTATAAGACATTGAAACAATAAAGATAAAAATTAGGTTATGATCATGTTGGAGGTAATATATTTATGATGACGGTAAAAATGCTAAAATAAAAGGTGGTGGTGCAATGAATGTAAAAAATAATAGTTTAATGATCATAACGATGATGGATAATAATAATGATTTTTATTATAATGTTAGGGTGATATTATTGGTGATGTAGTGGTGATAATAACAATAACCACATTTAAGAAATCAATAATATAAAATAAAAAAATATTTTAGTTTTTTAAATTGTTTAAAAAATAATAATTTATAACTCAACCAAATATATTTTTTAAATTTGGAAAAATTACACCTAACATCCTATTGAGTTTTGAAAAATTACAGGCATCCTAGTGCCAGCATAAAAATTTTTATCCTATACCTGGTGCATAAAAAAATCAACACAAATTATTTAATTATTTATAGGTTTGTCATTATTTTTTATTTAATAACTAAAGAGCCTTCATAATATTAATATCACAACATTGCCATCAAACTAATATTACAATTTTGCTAAAAATTAGAAAAGAACTAAAACTTGATATTTTGTCAAACATTCTGTGTATAATACAAAATCAATCACAATTTTACATAACTCATTTAAATCAAACACCAACTACAAAATCTAAGAAATTATAACCCTATTTACTACTTTCACTTCTTAATTACTATTCTTCCTACCTATAAGTCATATAAAAAAAAAATTAATCTCATTACAAACTTTTAAAAACCATAGACTTTAGATTCTAAAATAAGTCACTATGAAAAACCTCATCAAGTTTAAGGTCATCAACTTTATCATGAATCTATTTTCTTTATTTTCTTAGGTAAGATGGTCTAAGATTTAGATCATATATATCTATGCCTTTAATTTTCTAAAAAATAGAGGAGAAAGATGAAAAAAAGCACTAGCTCTCAATTCCTAACTTGCTTATTATAGTAAACAAATCATCTTTTACATACTATAAATAGTAGATAAATTACTACTTGTTTAGATTTAAACCAAGTGAGAGTAGTCTAAAAATGAATTATATAAAAAGATAAAATGCATATATATATATATATATATATATATATTCAAAGTAGACTAAATAATCATAACTATATTATTTTATGCTTGTTTCTTTACTTTCATTGATTCTCTCGCAAAATTCATTCCTGCAAGCATAATAATACATGAGAACACATGAACATGATCAGCTTTTGATTGAATTGTGGAGTATATTAGAAGTTTTAATATATATTTAATATTGTAGTGCAATGTGTTTTTTAAAAGTATTTTTAATTAAAATACATTAAAATAATTTGTTTTTTAGATAATTTTTTAATTTTTGACATCAAAATATCCAAAAAAAACCTACAACAAGCATTAATTTATAATATATATTTTTTTTTTATTTATGTTTGTTGTCTGCCTTTTTTGAATATAAATTTTAGAAAAAAATATTCAACTCAGCTCTCTCAATTTATATAAAAAACCACTTTAAAAAACATGTTGAAACTAAAAGACAAACACACCTCTAAAAAAATTCACATGCCTGTTTGGTTTTTCATATCTAAACCAATTTCATTTGATGTTTAGAATGAGACAAATCATTATAAACAATAATTTTTGGGTTTTGAAATTGAAAAAATAGTTAGGATGGGAGAAAAATTAACAAATAGAAGTTCAATATATAATTTGATGGGATTCTTTATTTATAAGATGTGAAGTTAATTTGGTATTTTTTTAGATTTTATTTTATTTTTTTGTTGATCTTTAATTTTTTTTAAATTTAGTACAAATGTAATTTTGATTAAATATAAGAGGTTAGTAGTAATTTTCTTTAAAATAAAACAATAAATACAATTAACAAAACAAACGCCCTAAAGGAAAACTTGCTACAAACAGTAATTTTCTTTAAAATAAAACAATAAATACAATTAACAAAACAAACGCCCTAAAGGAAAACTTGCTACAAACAAGAGAGAGAGAGAGCATGGAGAGAGGAGATCCACCAAATAAAATTGGCTAGAAATAAAGGCAAAGGAGACACAAACAAGAAATTGCAAATGGCAAAAAGGCCAAGTGTCAAAAGAAAAGAAATAATAAAAATAAAATGTTAAACTGACTTTACAAAGCAAAGCTAATAAGTGTAAGGAGGCAGTTGAGAGTTGGGTAGCCTCCCTCCCCCCTCCTCACCTCCCTTCATTTTCATCAATCAAAAGCGGGTATTCCCACGCCTTCTTCCCTCGTGTTCTCCGCCCCCTCTTTCCCCTCTTATACTCCCTT
>NW_011499866.1:1763902-1794291 GCF_000495115.2 Populus euphratica | reverse complement strand
CTTATACTCCCTTTCCCCTGGTCCTTCTTCCCCTCACTTCTCCTCTCTTTTCCTTTCCCGCTCTAAATGGCATCAGCTTCAGCATTCTCTGCTACCAAAGTCACCCAGCCGTTTTCTCTCAACGGCACTACCTCCAGATCTCATGAAAAGCACCAATCTTTCTTTGATCCTCTTAGGACTGCCCCTTCTTCTTCCTCTTTTCTTGGATCCACCCGCAAACTTCGCCTTAGTTCTGCTTCCAAATCCAAGGTTTTGGCCAATCCCAACCGTCGATCGGCTGTTGTCGCTGTCTCTGATGTTGTCAAGGAAAAGAAGGTCAAATCTACCTCCAATCTGGTAACCAATTCCACAATTAACCTCTCCACTATTTCCCTTATCGAATGCTTCTATTTTGATTTTATTTTGGCTTTGTTGTGCTTTTGTTTGCATTTCTGCGCACAAGAGACTGATTATCGTATACCATTTAAAGCTTTAATTGAAATCATGTCATTTTCTTTGTCAATTAGGATGACGTTAAATTAAATCCCAAGTTTCAATTTTTAAATTGATTGTAACTATGTAATTAGCTCTGTGATTTAATTAGATGCATTGCTATACATTTAAAACGGAGAAGCTTCGTTTACGTTGATATGTTAACGCTACTTTTGTGAATTCTGATGAACGAAATAGAAATCAAGAATGTTTCTTTCTTCTTCTTCTTTTACTCATTTAATTAGTGATGTCTTTAGTTGATCACTAAAGAAGAAGGATTGGAGGTATATGAAGATATGATATTGGGCAGAGCTTTCGAGGACATGTGTGCCCAGATGTATTATAGAGGCAAAATGTTTGGTTTTGTTCATCTTTACAATGGTCAAGAGGCTGTCTCAACTGGGTTCATCAAGCTTTTGAAGCGGGAGGATTCTGTTGTCAGTACTTATCGTGATCATGTACATGCTTTAAGTAAGGGAGTCCCAGCTCGTGCTGTCATGAGCGAGCTCTTCGGCAAGACTACTGGGTGTTGCCGGGGCCAAGGTGGATCTATGCACATGTTCTCGAAAGAGCACAATTTGATTGGTGGGTTTGCTTTTATTGGAGAGGGAATTCCAGTGGCTACTGGTGCAGCATTTTCCAGCAAGTATAGGAGGGAGGTTTTGAAGGAGGCGGATTGTGATCATGTGACATTGGCCTTTTTTGGTGATGGTACTTGTAACAATGGGCAGTTCTTTGAGTGTTTGAACATGGCAGCATTGTGGAAATTGCCCATCGTGTTTGTTGTTGAGAATAACTTGTGGGCTATTGGGATGTCGCACATGAGGGCAACTTCGGATCCAGAGATTTGGAAGAAGGGTCCAGCATTTGGAATGCCAGGTGTTCATGTTGATGGAATGGATGTTTTGAAGGTGAGGGAGGTGGCCAAGGAGGCAATTGGAAGGGCTAGGAGAGGAGAAGGACCAACATTGGTGGAATGTGAAACTTACAGGTTTAGAGGACACTCATTGGCTGATCCTGATGAGCTTCGTGACCCTGGTGAGCATTTACATTTGGTTCTCCTTGGTTGGCTGTCTATTTTATTCCTGATCATTGATTAATTTAATGAATTTGCATTTAGCAGTTCAATTTGATCATTGTCATTTTCTCTTTAGAATCTCATTTCTTCTATGTTTTGTGACTTAGCTTTTGCCTTTGCAAGTTTAACTGATATGAAGGACACCAGGCCCTGTATGATTTTTGTGAAATGCTTCTGATTTTTTCCATTTCCTGTGCCTATTGAAATATCTACCATTTGCAGTAATAAAATTGTTTTCCATTTCTCCATCTTGATTTGATGCAATATGGAGCAAATAGTTCAAAATGAGTTGCCACCTATGTATAGGTTTATTGAGGCTTGTTTGAGTTAAATTCTGGTTATTATTGACCCTGCTAGTGTACAGCTTTACTTTTTAAGGAGGTGTTTTATTATTTAGTAAACTTTTCCCATCTGCACCTTTCCGTTCCCTTTCTTGTTTTGTGTTTCTTCTTCTTGGCTCTTCAGCAGAGTTAAAAACCTTCCCATTTGTTATTGTGGTATCACAGTATTAGCACAGAGTTCTTCACGGTATCTTATTGCAATTATGTCTACTATCCTTTCATCCACTTTAATTTGTTGGTTTGTTTTCCTCTAAATGAAGGCCTTTACATTATGATACCGTGAAAAAAACCAAGCTACTGAGAAATAAGCTCTAGTGATTAGTTTCCAACAATGCTAGTCCAGAAAAGGAAATATGTTACTTGGGAGATTCCCCTGTATATGATCTGAGGTGGTCAGTAGGCCTAATAAGCATTTACATATAAACTCATTGAGGTATTCAATATCTCAATAGAGCACCTTGAAATGATTCGGTAAAACACGTGATACTAGTATCTCATTTTCTGTTTTATAGTTTTGTTTCATAAGCCCATGCACGTTTCTCTCCCTCAATCTCTTGGTTCCTTTTGGCAGCTGAGAAGGCTCGCTATGCTGCTAGAGATCCCATCACAGCCTTGAAGAAGTACATGATTGAGAACAGCCTTGCCAGTGAGGCAGAGCTAAAGGCTATTGAGAAGAAGATAGACGAAGTGGTTGAGGAGGCTGTTGAATTTGCAGATGAGAGCCCTCATCCATCACGCAGCCAGCTACTTGAGAATGTCTTTGCTGATCCAAAGGGCTTTGGAATTGGACCTGATGGCCGGTATAGATGTGAGGATCCAAAATTCACAGAAGGTACGGCTTGTGTCTAGGTTTTGAAGTGGAACATTCATCAACTCCAGTTGTGCTCGTTGGTCTGCACAGCTCCATATTCATTAAAGCTGGTCATTTGTTGCGGCCCTAAATTACTGTGTAAGCAAGTTATGTTGTTTAGGTTACCTTTTCAATCTTAGATTTTGGCTTTGTTCTCTTAAGCATGTCCGTTCATTGTACTAGCGTTTTGAATAACAAACCTCCAATGGACTAATTGTTCTTGGTTCATATAGCTTCGAATGTTTGTACCAATGGATAATGGCTCCGAATTTTGCAATTTTTTAGCCCATCTTGCTGCTATTTAATTTTATTTTTTTTTGTTGGCTAACGATTGCAGCCAGCAATATCAGTTAAATTTCAAGGATCACATGGTTTGTGCATGCGTTCCAAATATCGTCGGATGAAAATGATATGGTTGGATATACAGCATTTTCCGACGATTATATCAAAAAAATTGCAATCATCACACAGAGCACCGCCAAATTGTTAATCTGTCCTGCTAATCGTTAGCTTAGCTAAAAAAGACGAGAGAGAGAGAGAGAGTGCGCTCCTAAAGATAGAATTAGTGGTTGGAGCATGAAGGGTCCTGTTGAGATTTGGCGACGCAAACTACGGCACACTTCAATGACACTGGGAAAGGTACTCCATTTGAGTTGGCTAACTGGGCTTTTCTGGTGGCAGAGCAAGTATTCGTTAACCGTATCTCCGATATCCGTGTGAATATAAACAGAATCAGCAAGGTCCCCAAAAGCACTCCATGTGACCCGAACAAATATACCACGGGATTCGAGAGAACAAGATGCTACCCAGAAAAGAACGGTGAAAATCTGACGAAAATTCCTATCTTCACAGAATAAACAACGTCGCAAATTAGAAATAAACATCAGTTTGAAACAGACCGTATTCTTAATTTCACAGAACACAGTTGCTGGCAAACTAATTACGCATTACCTTGTTGTAAAATGAATCATGAGAGATTTATCGAAAAAATAAGCATGTAAAGTTGATTCGGTAATACTCTTTGCAGATGTTACACCGTAGCAAATATAAGAAGTTGATTCGGTGAGCTTCCCAATCTGAACAACCAAAATTTCTTATTTGTCTCATAAAATCTTTAAGAATGTTTATACACTTTCTGAATTTCAGAAGTACAACGCTCAAATAAGCTCAAGATGATGGCGAAAAAATGTGTACTTCATTTGAAATAGAGAACAAAAGGAGCACAAAAGGCGGACAAAATAACTTTAGACTAAGAGCAACTACAGGGTGATTCTTATCATTCACATGGCGGGCAAAAAGAATATGCAAGGGACATTTCTTCACCAAAATAGATGGGATCACAACTTCAAAGCAGCAATAGCTTCAGGTTTAAAATCAACCCTTAGACCCAACACTCGCCTCACCTCTGCAGGGGTTAGTCTCCAGGTCATAGGTCCTGAGTTCTCACCCCAGAAATCTAGAATCTCAGATACCTTTTCTAAGTTGAGGATAGTTGCCATTTGAGTGAGACGAGCAAACTTGTCTCTCACAGTCCTCTGAGTCATGCTAGAGAAATGGCTTACCAATGCCCTCACATCCCTGTCAAGCTGAAGGCCTCCAAGCTGACTGAACCTCTTCTGCATCATGATCACTTCGAGCCTCTTCACAATGAAGTCAATGACCAAATGTACAAATGAATCATAATTGTTGGCAGTCATTAGAGGCTGGAACCACGATACATTTGTCTCAACAGAGTGGAGAAGCCTCTGGACCCATGGGTCATTCACCTCATTATCTGCATATTCAGCCTCAGATAATTCATAACTGATGGTTGCTACACTATCTAATACTGGACGGATTCGAGGTGTAACAGTTGCCACTAGTTGTTCCATGCCAGAATTCAGGGCTTGCTTGAAAGTAGTGCTCACATCACCCAACTCAGACAAACAAGATTTCACCCTTTCTCTATCTGCTGATGCAGGGAATGCCTGTTGAAATTATTGCAGTAGGTTTAATTGTTAGACATTGAGGTGATTTCAACAAACAAGGAATAAAAGCAATTCAAGTGATTGAAATCAACCATGTCAACTGGAATAAAAGCAAAACAAAGAAAACGAACATGGAAGGAATAACTATTGAAATTATTGTGGGCACTTTAATTATTAGCAATGAGGTGGTTTCAACAAACAAGAAAGAAAAGTAATCCAGGAGTTTGAAAACAACCATGTCAAAGGGCACAACAGAACATAAGCAACAAAATAAACAAAAGGATCATCGAAATATGCTTGAGAAACATCAATACTCATTTAATTGCAATATTTAGTTCAACATAAAAGATTAGAATCAGCCATACATTAAATGTAGACGATGATGCCAATTCTTCTGATTTTTTTTAATCCTTGAAGTTCATGAAATCTCTATCATTTCACTTACCATAACATGTTCTATGTGGAACATTAATGGATAACAAACATATTCTAATAGTCTAACTTCTAGTGTGACTAGATCAAAAATCACAAGCAAGTTAACACGCAAGGCATAGACTAGCAAGCACAAAAGCTATTTCTTTTGGTTACTTAAAGCTAGAATTATAAGTTACCTCAGCACATTGCTCTTCAATCTCATGCTTCAACTTCAAGACATACTCGCCACTCACATCCATATTATTCAATGCAGTGGCAAACTCAGTCCCAGTCTTTTGTACACCAACACCACCCAAAAACAGCTTTGCACCAAGGTTTAGTTCTCTCATTTTCTGTTGCAAAGCTTCATGGTATTCATTACTTAACAAACTACCTGCAGCACTCAAGACTGCAATCACGGAATTAACGTTTGAAGTTGATATTGCCCTTCTCAAGCAACTTTGAAGAACATAGAACACATCGTCAACAGTAGACGTTGTAAGGCTATCAGGCACATGCTCATCAATCTTAATAGCTTTCCTTACATTTTCAACCATAAAGAATCCCTCTAAAATCACATAAAACCCAGTGATCTCCTGAACTACTCTACTAAAACTCCCACTCCTAAATGATTTAGTAGCTCGTGGAACCAACTCGGGATCAACAGAGCTCAACCCTTTAATCTTCGAAACCATGAATTCTGTATAATCCTCACCTAATTGCATCAATGACAATATCTCTTCTAAATACAACTCAATCTCTCTTGGGTCTGGCCCTTCCGGTGCACCAACAGCAAGTAAATTCTTATTCTGTGCATTAATCTCCGACGCCAACTTCCCCAGTTTCCTATACTCCATATATTTCTTCAAAATCAAAGAACCCCTCGAATCACACTCCTCTTGCAATTCGCAAATTGCATAAACAATCCCATCTTCACCACACAAACCCCTCAATATCTCATCATTTTCTTCAATAGCCAAAACAATATCCTTAAACAAATTCGTCAAACCCCCAACAAAATTAACATTACTAACATTACTATTATTATAACTCTGTTCCATTAACTCCACTAAATTCTCAAACTCAAGCCTAGATCGCATCGAAATCACTTTCTTTAAATACCCAACATAAACCTGCAAGCCCTCTTCTTCCAATCCTAGAGGCGAAAAAAGCCTGATAAACCTTAAAATCGTCGAATGATCCCTGGAATCCACCGCAGCGGACAACTTCTTGCCCACAATTCCTTCGAGCGTTCTCTTCGACGCCAACAACTGCTCTCTCTGATCCGATCCAGAATCTTTATACTTTGCATCAATCTGCAAAAATGTCTGCACATACTTGGCAGCAGACTCATAATCCTCTTTTTCAAGCGCATTCTTCACTCCTTCAATACAATTTCCTCTCTCAACAATCGCATCGATACGCAAGAGGGTGGAATTAACACGCGACTGAGCAAGATCGAGCTCACGCACTTTGGCACTCACGTGATCTGCTAAATCGCAGGTGGAGCGGACATTGGAGTGCATGTGGTCGAAATCGGCCTTGACAATCTCGAGAACATCAGCGGATTTTTGGAGGTGATGGAGATTCTTGTCGAGATCGGAACGTTGGGATAAAAGGGTATCAAGGTTGAGGTCGAGACCGCGTTGGTAGGCTATGCATTCGTGGAGGAGACGAGTCATAGCGCCTACGTCGGTTAGGTTGCGAACGTGGTCTAAGGCTTCAGGGGTGCCGAATTTAATAGAGGGAGAGTTGAGGGTGGTTTCGTCTTCTTGTTGGGGTTCTTCTTGTAGTGGTTGTGGTTGGGGTTTTGAGGATATCGTGACTGCTCCATTTGCGGTTGCTACCATTTTTGTTTCTTTTTGGATCTGGAGGAGGAGGAGGAGGATATTGATGAACAAGCAGATGATGGAGTGATGAGCGGTGTTTTGATCTTTCACCTGTTTTAAGTTTGTTTGGGTTTCTTCATTTTCGGGTCATATAGATCCATACAAACCCATACCACCATCTACGGTACTCATCTTCATTGTTTTTCTGGTGTCCTTTTTATAAATATATATATATATATATATATATATATATATATATATATATAATTTCTTATTTTAAATACTATTTATGAGAAATGGAGCGGCTATATGTTAATGGAAATTATATTTCACCTTTCAATTTTTTTATATATTTTCTTCTTTCTTTATTAAAATGTTTTTTTTAGAAAAAAAACTATATAATGGCACAAGCACATATTATATTTTTACATGTATTGTATTTTATTAATTTATTAAAAAATAATTTAAATATATAGAAAAAAATAAAATTACCCATTTATTAAAAAGAATTGTATTAGTATGTATTTTTTAAAAATTTCTCATTTAATCGTACATTCATAATTTTATCACAAATGAAATTTAAGTTCTCTCTTATTTGTAAAAGGGTCGACCCGCCTTTCCAAAAAAAATATCCATGCAAATTTTGGAGCTGGAGGCTCCGTTTCGCAAATGGGCTGACCAACCATATCCACTTGGAAAGTTCGGAGCTCATTTCTCCAATGGCCACCCGTAGTAGGGTCTTAGGAGGACCCGACACTACTCTCTTCTTCTCTCGAAACTAAAACCAAAGCAGCAGCTACCCCAAGGACAACCTCAGTATCATTCTCTCCGCCAATCCGACTTCAGTACCCCAAAACTCTGCTGCTGTTGGTTCCGCTCTAACTCTCTTCACTTGCCCTCAAGAAAAGGTCTCACTGTTTTAGCAGTTGAAGATAAGGAACCCGAGATTGCGGAGGAGATTAACAACGTGAGCCAGAAGAATGGTGGCTTTGAATCCGAGAAGCAAACCAAACCATGCGAACTATACGTCTGTAATCTTCCAAGGTGTTCCGACATTGCAGACCTTGTAGAAATGTTCAAGTCTTTCGGCTCTGTTCTTTCTGTTGAGGTATATATTTTGTTCCGTCACTTTGGACCCTTCCTTTCTTCTTAGTGACATCTGGGTTGGATTATATAAAGAAATACGAATTCTAGTTTATTTTTCCAAATTTGGATTCGATCATCTGAAATTCAGACAACTGTGTCCTCACTCAATTCAAGTGAATTTTTATTTTGGTTCTATTGCAGCTATGATTAATCGATTGTTTTTTTCGTTGTTTTGATTCAATTGCAACAGCTACACTATATAATTTGGAAGCTTGGTGGGATTTTATCCAAAAATTGGAAAGATGAAATTCTATCAAGCATGGTAGATAGGCTTTTTGCTGAAATTAAAAAGATTGAAACGAAATTAACCTGATGGGAAGGTGGAAGCTTGGGTTTTAGCTGAATATAAAAAGTGAAACAAGATTCACCACTTATAAAGCTGTGGGATTGCACTCTCAAGTTTTCGGTTCCTTGTTGAGTTAATTGCAGGTTTCTCGGAACCCTGAGACCGGTGTAAGCCGAGGATGTGGTAACATCACAATGAGTTCTATAAAGTCGGCAAGGAATGCAGTCTCTGCATTGGATGGATCAGTTGAGTGTGAACTAGCTACCATTTTTTATTGTCATTGTAATTATTTCTGTATCTGATTAGCAAACATATTGCCTGAAATTCGTTTAATATTTTCTAGGATGTCGGTGGCAGGGAGAAGGAACCCTAAGGCTCTGAACTCAGCAACCACAAAACACCTATTTTACGAAAATCCACATAAGTTGTGAATAGGCAATCTTCCATGGAGTACAAAACTGGAGGAGCTGAGGAATCTATTTAGCCAGTTTGGGGTTGTGGATAGTGCAAGGGTGTTGTATGATCGTAGAGGAGGAAAGAACCGTACTTATGCCTTTCTTTCATTTTCATCTTCTGCAGAACGTGATGCTGCACTTTCAATGAATGGAACAGTTAAGCTCATTCGCATCCTCCCTTCGTTCAACTTTCTCTCTTCTTTCACTACGTTTGTCATTCTTACCCGTTAATTGAATTTTTCTTGCAGGACTTCTATGATGGTGTTTTAGTTGTTAAAAGATGGGTTGAGAGACGACCAAGCTCTGACTGAAATTTTGCTGCTTGCATATATGTAATGAGGCTGGACAAATACAATAGCTCGAAGCATTCTCCTTGCCTGAAACATTGGCAGAGGGTTTGCTTTCTCATCCTCGTTCCTTCAAATTCAAGTTTCGTATCTCACACTGAAGTTTGAGTACCCGTCAAAGTTCAGTAGGCACACTGAAGTTTGAGTACCCGTCAAAGTTTTGTAGGCATCAACTTTATATTAAAAGTACATGAGAAAATTTAAGCATTCTCCTTACCTGAAACTAATATTGCATATTCATGTGCTCTGATATACTCTCGTAGCCTCTTGTTTTCTGAAAAAAGCTGTGTGTATATACTCTTTATCTTTTCCCACTATCTTAGTTTATGAGTTTGGTGTCGCTGAAGTGGTGATATTTTCCAGTTCATGATAATTTTGAGGTGTGGGATATAAATTGGCACCCAGACTAAACTGGTACTATGCGTACACAAGGGAGAGGGACAGGGAGAGAGATGAATCATATAATCAGAGTGACATATTGCCACTTTTTCATATTGGAATGGCATGGGAAATATTTTAGCTTGCAACTTCCTGGAAAAAATCATTTACTACGAGATTGATTACTTTGCTGATTTATTGTGGAAGACGCAAGTAGAAGACAGCAGCTGCCAAAATTTTCCCTGGATTTGAGAATGGAATTGTTGTCTGTGCAAATTAGGCACCATTCTTCCAACTGAAACCTTTTCCTTCTGCGTGTTTTTTTTTCAGAATGGAAACTACAATTGAGATTTGATTACACCTTCGTGCTTGCCCTTACAATTCACTCATCAGTATCCAGTTCTGTCACTAGTTAAAAAACCATAAACCCTAGCGAACCATCACGAGAATTCTATGGCCTCGTGATCCCCAGCCTCAGGATCTATTTATTTATTTACTTATTTCTCGAGGGACACGACATCATTCGTTTTAATATATTGCTCGCAGGGTTTGGGAAAAACTTCTTTGAGGAGGAGCATCACTGTAATCACTCATACATTATGTGTAGAGTAATCCTCCTGAGGAAATCACCAGCCAGCAATGCAACAGTCTTAAAACTCGAGAAGAATGCAGAATCGCCATCCTGAAAATAATACAAATGGTATGTCTCTGTTGCACATCAAATCCAAAAGGAGTAATCCACCAGAAGCAAATGTGAATGTATACCTGAACTGGGTATCTGCAAGTTCTATTATTTAAAGGAGAAAGAAAATCGTCAGCAGCACAGAAAGAACACTCGACCTCTCCATTTTATTTTATTTTTCCTTTGATTATGAAGAAGATGGAGTTTTAGGAGGAGAACATGGTGGAAAGAAGAAAATTTAGAAAAGAAGAGAATACTCAAATTAAGGAATTAGGATTTCCAATCCTCAAAACTATTTGGTTCAATTCAAGAAACTTTATAATATTCAAGTTATAATTAGTCTATCATATTAGTTATAGTTTGGTCATTTATTAACATGCCACGTTATTAAAAACTCATGCCAGCAACATTAAAAAAATATCTTATCTTTTCATTCTTGTAATAAGAAATTCCTAAAAAATCATAACTAAAATCACACTCACCCGCCCGCACTCATCAGATGTGATCATTTTTCATTCAATTTGGTTTTTATTAAAAAAATCAAACCAAAATTAAAAGAAAAAACAAAATCAATTCAAACTAATCGGTTTCAATTCAATTCAGTTTTTTAGAACAAAAAATAGTTCAAACCAATTTGGTTTGTTTTTCTGGTTTTGGCTCAGTTTTTTTTTTTTTGGTTGGGTTTTGTTTGGTTTTTTTTGATTTTAGACTTTTAAAATTGAAACTGAACCGAACTGGTTATTTTTTTCAAAATTCTAATCAGTTCTTTTCACGGTTTGATTTTTTTAGTTATTTATTTTTAATTTTCTTGGTTTAATCAGTTTTTCAGTTTTTTCACTCACCCTTGCTCCTTCCTTTCTCTCACTTGGGGTTAAAGCAACCATCTCTAAAAATTTCATATCTTTTTTATTTTGCAAGAAATTTTTTTTTTATTATGAGCTTAAAATTTGATGCATATAAAGTAATTTTTTTAAAAAAAAATAAATCAAAACAATGATATCTTAGTCGTAAATAATGAAGTTTAAAAGATTATTTCAAAAAAAATTATTTTATATTACAAAGATATTATCTTCTCCTTTTAAATTAAAGTATTTAAACTAAAAAAATTTCTTATCATATATTAAAAAAACACAACCTTTTTTTCTATAAACATAGTATATGCTAATGGCCTTTTAATCCTACTTTAAAAAAATAAAACCTCTTTTTAATGTTTATATAATAAACTTTGATATGGATTATTAACCAACAAAAATAAAGTGATAAGCTCGTGCATATAATAAAGTTAGATTGTGCAAGAGAAAAATCTTTTGTTACTTCCTATGCGTAAGATAACACTTATATTTTTTGAACTTTTTATCTTCGGTAATAATTTATTTTTTTGGCCTTAAATTACCACCAAAGTTTTTTAAACTCTTAAAATTAATTTTCTAATAACTATATATTTTATAAAATCTCTTTAACATCCCTAACAACTATTTAAAAAAAAATGCAGTACCAACAATTAATTCTACCATTTATTTTCTAACTAGATGTTTCAGACTTTAATTCTCCTATTTATTTTCTTGCTAGTTGCTGTAGGCTAACAATCCTATATGTACACTACACTTTTATGAAAATCACCTGACTTTAAACTTAGCCTTGTTGTCCTTTTTCTTGTTGTTTCTGCATCCCTCCTTTTAAAAAAGAACCTGTTGAGTCCTGGGGAATAAACTTATACAGAGAAATATCCAAGAGGATAGTATTTGTGCACCTCGCACGTTTTGTGTTTTGTTTTGATTTATTTAATATTTTTTCAACAATTTCTGATCGACATAGTTCATTTAAGTTAAATTGTTAAATACATGACTAGAATTATAAGTCTAGATAAAATTAAAAAAAAAATGATAAACCAGATTAATTTCATTAAAGATATTATTTTTTAATATATACAATGAATCTTTTATTTATCTATTTCTAAATCTTATAGGGACTAGTGAAATTATTAACAAAAATTCTTTGTTAATTTCTTGTTTTACACAAGTAGGTTAAATATAAATATAAATATATATTTTTATTGTATCTCTAATTTTTTTAGTTGTTTAGTACTTTATTTATAATCACTAGTATGTTAATTACCATTATTTTTTATATAAAATTCATAACAAAATACATATTATTTCATCAAAACTCATTTCAATTCATATTCATATACATATAATATTATATATAATCATATTAATTTCACAAAACCATAAATTATCATATTATTAAGAAACAAAACTAAAATTAAATAAAAATAAAAATAAAAAAATGAATGAAACTCACTTAAAATATTAAGTATAAAGCATAAAAGATTACTTACTTAATCAATTAATAATTTAAATTATAGAAGAAAAGGATGTAGAAACAATAATTCAAAAAGAAAATTATTATATTATTATATTAAAATTTTAATATAAAATATATTAAAAAAAAAAGATTAACAGGGCAATTTGCCCCTTAATTCTTATTGTGGCTCCGTCACTGTATCCTAGAAGATAGTATTTGTGCTTATATTTTGTTTTTTTCACCCAGTTCATCTCTTCCAAGAGGAATTCAATATTGAGTTTCCCACGAGTTCTGAGATTGGATTCTCGTTCTAATACAAACATTCAAAGACCCAAAATAGATGGAGATGCCTAGCTAAACCGGTGACGGTGACGGTGACGGTGGCGGTGGCCGCTTTGCTAATATGCCATCAATTTCTTTCTCGTGTGCCTTTTCCTCCTTCGATAAAGATGGTCTAAGAGATGTCTGGGCTCGCCTGCGCTCATTCGTTGGGTTTGGTCGTGCTTTTCATGACGAGACGTAAATTAGAAATCACCTCGTCACTGGCACGGCCAGCGGGCCCCGCACCTTAACTGCATCACATGCTTCTACCAGGTTGCGTGCCGCTCATTTGCAGCCCTCTTATAATAATAATAATAATAACGTGATAGCCTAAGTTGCACGCTGCCAGCAACCGTGAAAACTTATTCTGCCAAAAATTTGTGACTGGTGCACATGGTACAAGTTTTATTTCAAGTGATTGTTAATTCTATCAATGGAACTATACTTCAAAATGAAAAAAAAAAAGAAACATGGTAGAAGACATGATATTTTTCTCCCACATTTCACTTGAACTTGCTATTTATTTATTTTTATTATAGCCCTCAAATTTTTTCAATATGGATACATACTTGTGAAATTAAATTAAAAAAAAATTGATTCAAATTTGTTGATAAAGGATAAGTTTATCAAGGTGTAAAAGACATCTAAAATGTTGGTAAGGTATTTTTAAGTTGAAATTAATTAGAAATTGAGTTTTTAAAGCAAAAAAAAGTTATTCTATGTAGTTGAAATCTGGACTAGAAACAACACATTATTTACTCTTTTAAAAGGAAAAAAAAAGACTAGACATGCTAGTTTAGGCTTGACAACTCACACACATCTAGATTTTTCTTTTCAAAGGCCTATACAAGTAAAGTTCTATTTTTATTTTATTTTATATATAGGTGAAATATAAATTTTAGAAAAAAATATTCAACTCAGCTCTCTCTCTTTTTTTTTCCTTTTTTGTTATTTTTTCATTTACTTTTATTTTATATTTAGGTTAAATATAAATTTTAAAAAATATTTATTAATCTCTGTTGAGTTCATAACCTAGATCACATGTTTGACAGGTTATGCCATAATATTTAGGGTATTTTTTTATTTAATGTATTTTTTGTCCCTTATTTAAAAAAAAAAACACAGTTTCACCATATTATTGATGATCTATTTTTTTATTTAACTTAAAACTAAAAAAAAATTATCTATTTGTTATCAATGATCTACTTTTTTTTATTTCAGTCTCATGTGTTTGTTTATTTTTTTATTTTAAGAAATTTTTATACAAAAACAATTTTTATACACTTTGTTATTGTATAATTAAATGAAAAATAATATATAAAATAAAAAATTTATTGAATCCTATGACATGCATAACACGTGTTGTGACCCACGTTACGAGATCAAATATATAGATCTATATTTATCTTTTGATTATTCTAGTTTAATCTTTACTTATTATTAATAATTTTTTTATATATTTATTGGATGAGTAATTTTTTATTTATTTAATTAGATGTATGTATAGGATTTTTTATTTTTTATTAGGAATTTTTTATGGCAAAAAAACATGTTGAAAAGGCCTATATATTCTCATTTTTTTCTTATTTAAAAATAAAATTATTCCACCTATAAATGACAAGTCAAATACCTATTCGAGTTCATGTCCCTACAACTAGAATTTAGTCTTTCTGAAAAGTTATATAACATTATTTATTTTATAAATCAAATAAATAAAATGCTATTGTTCAAAAAGAGCTAACTTCTAATCATGCTAAAATATAGAAAGAAAGAAAACTATTTTCTTACCAAAAAAATTGTTTCAAATCTGCAAATTATATATATTAAAATACCCTGCAATCTAATTTTGAAAAAGGAAAAATACAAAAGAATTTAGATGCATTTCAAATAAACAAAAAAAATAAAACTATTTTGAAAACAGTGGGTGATGGTAAATCAGCGGAACCTAACAAATAGTCTCACACATAGCAACCATAAGGGAAAGATATAACAGTAATAATAATAATAAATGAATGCATTTTTATTGTACATATGCAATGCAGTCTAATTATATTTTTATCCTTTCAAAAAAAAAATTAAGGTCTAAAAAGTATTTTGATCTTTTCATATGACCTATTAGTTATTAAATCGATTAAGAATGTAAGTGTTTTTTTTAATTTTTATTAGTACTGTAAAATGACTTAATTATCTTCTAAGTTAATTTTTTAAAATTGGTTAATAAAGATATTTTTGTTTTTTTTTTTTAAAAAAAATATAGTAAAATGATAGGTTCACTTTAGCAATAAAAAAAACCTAAATCATGCATCAAGGGGTTTAATTATTTTCGTTTAAGTTGTTTATGTGATTATAAATTTCATCAATGATATTTTAATATTTTAACAATAATTAAATATTAATTAAATTGAAATAATTGCTAGCACATAGAAGACACCATGCACTTTGAACGGCGACATGACACCTCTAAATGACATAAAATACAAGTTTATTGTGTCGTTGTAAGTGTCATTGGGTCTTCATTTTCCTTGTATGACATATGTCAGCAACAACATGGTGATTTATTGCCGATCGACCTCTTTGTTTGCTTTTTTTCCCTCTTTGCCCTCACAAAATTATAGGTTGTTTCTCTTTATTATTGATATTTTAATTTTGATTATTATTTTTTTAATTTTTAATTTTTGTTTCTAATCTTTTTATAAAAATTTTGTTTATTTTTAATTTATTTATTCAATTTTAATTTATTATATATTATTTTTTTAATATAGTTCTTATTTTTTTGATTTTTAATTTTTCTCTTTAGTCCTTTCATAAAGTCTTAATGGTTATCAATTTCATCATTCAATTTAAATTTGTGATTATTTTTGCTTTTTTTTTGTCATTTTGTTAAAGTTATTTTTGTTTTCATTTTAACCTTTCAATCAAAAATTTATACTTACCCTTTAATTTATTTTTTATTTTGATTTCCATCTAGTTATTTTAATTACTATTTTTTATTTAGATTTTTTTATGTAATTTATTTTTTTATTTCATCCTCCAAAGTTTGATTTACGGGGGATTGGACTTCACAATTTTTTTTTTATATGCTACTTTTTGTCTAATAATTCGAGTCACAAGTCTAGAAAATTAATGTGGATCAACATCTTTTTTAGGCTTTTTTTTTCCTGACATCATGTTTTGATGTAATTTTTTTAAAGAAAATCAACTTTGTGATTTTTCTCAATTTTTTTTATATGAGTTATTCTAATCTTATAACTTGAATCATGAGTTTTATGGGTTATCCTGAATTAACTCGTCCTTTATTATCCAAATTACTTGTCTATCAAGCTACTTCCAGTTGACTCAATTTGATTTTTTTATTTTTTATTTAATTTTATACTTTTAAAGGTTTTTTTTCTAGATCATCATGGTTTTTTTTTAAAAAAATTCATGTTAATTATCATTGTTCATTTTTATCATCTAATTAAAATAAAACTAATTTATTAAACCTAGTTAGAAGTATAACATTAATTATTATTATTTTTTTAAAAAAATTAAAAATATATTTATGATACATTAATATTATTTTTTTATATAAAAAAATACAAACCCGTGACATTTCACGATCCATGTTTATTGTTTTCACTTTTGCCCCCTGTTACCCCAAAAAAAACAAAACTCAAAAACCCAACTTAAGCTGTTGTTTGCTTCGTTCCTTTAGCTCAAGTAGGGGTTTTTAATATTTATTTGGTAATCATCATCATCTTAACACCTTTGAGTGGATTCGGTATTGTTTATATGAACAGTGTTAAGTAAATTAATTAATAGATTATTATTTATGTGAACAGTGATTTTATTATTCATTAATCATATCCGACAAGAACAAATTTATTTTTTAATTATGTTTTACTCAAAAATTAATATTTAATATTATTTACTAATATTATATAAATTGAAAGGAGTTCACATGATGATGTAACATTTATAAAATTTGATTATAATTTTAATTTTATTTTTGATAGTATTTTACCTGATTTTTTTACATACTTAAAAAATTATAAAAACTATAGTCTTTATCGGAAGAATTTCGTAAAGAGATTGTAGATAAATTAATGAAATAATTAAAAATATTTAATATAAAATATTATTTATTTAATGATGTAATAGTGATAATTAAATCTATAATATTTAAATTAAAAACTATTAATATTAATATATATCAATTTTAGTTATTTTATAAGCTTAAGTTATAAAGCATGTTTAATCAAATATATTAAATTATTTTTTATTCAATCTCAATTTTAATAATAATTTTAACTAAATATATATAAATAGCAAACTAACCTCAACCAAAAACTAAACTAATCTCAATTAAAAATATTTTATAAAAAATATTATTTTTTAAATTATAATTATAAAAACAATTATAATACCAAACATAATACATAATTTAAAGAAAGTGTGAACAGATAAGACACGCAGTGCACTACGTTCTAGACCAGAAGAATAATATTGCTAAAGAAAAACTTAAAATTAAATTAAAAGTCATCGCTAACTTAATTTTAATACACGAAGAAAAGGTTCACTGGAACGTTCCACGTGTCAAACGCTTCACCATAAGATCTCAAACCATGCTCTCCAAGGCCACCGTGGCAACCCCTCTAAAAAATATCTCTCCCAACAATCCCAAAACTACGCAACACGTGTCCAGATATGCCCCCACCAGAGAAGACAATTAAAACCACAGCATGGTGATAGAAGCGCCAGTTCCTAGCAAGAAAAAAAAACAGTGGCCCATAGTTTGACACGTCATCTAAACCAACCAGTTGCCAATGGCGAGCCACCTTTTGATCGACCCTCAGATCTCCTTAATCAAATAAAAAAAACCGAAAATCTCTCAGCTTAAAAAATAAATAAAAAATCCTTCAGACGAGAAGATATTTTCTGCGGTTTTTGCGGTTGTGAGTGCAAGTTGGAATAAGGAGGCAGTTTTTGCTTACTCTTCTCTTCACTAAAATTAATTTCAGTTATTTCTTTTTGATTACTGTCTTGCTAAGGACGAGGTTAATTTTGCTCTAACATTAACCCGCTCGCTCTTCTCGTTCTTTCTTTCTGATACTACTACAGTTTTCATTTTGATTTTTCTTCTCTGCAGAAAATTAGGGTTTGTTTGTTGTGTTAATTTTCAAAATTTTCGTTTTGTTTTGTGTAAGTATCATCGTGTTTGAGAATGGGTAAGGTGGTGGTGAGTAGCAGTAGTGAAGAGGCGGGGGGGATGGTGGTGGAGTTAGAGACAGAGAAGAAGGATATTGGATCGTCGGAGGTGGTTCGATGGGAAAAGTTTCTACCAAAGATGGTGCTCAGAGTTCTTTTGGTCGAAGCGGATGATTCTACTCGTCAGATTATTGTTGCCCTTCTCCGAAAATGCGGTTACAGAGGTTTTAATTTCTTGCTTTTCACTCTTCGTTGACTTTACCATCAATTTTATTTGTCTGTAATTGCTTTTTCCTGTCTAATTTAATTTAAATTCAATTCTCATTTCTTTTTTCTTCTCGATCAACTTATCTTTGTTAAGTAACAATTTGAATTTTTTTGGTGATATAAACATGTCAGTCTCTCGTGGCTGCACTATCATCTTGACTTGTTTTTGCTGATTTTGATAAAGATTCCTCTTTCCTTTTTTTTTTTTAAAAAATTCGATATTTCACTTCTGATTTGTTTTTGAGGGAACTGAATTTGTGTTAAATCTATTTATCATGCTTGGTTGAATAAGGTGGCATTACTGTTTTTGCTGCTCTTGATGGAAAAATATTTATCCATGTAGCGTGGATGAATTTACTTCTGACCCTTGATCTGTAATCTGTTGATTCCTTTCCCCTTCTTTATCTGTTATATGATGTAATTGAACATTATATTTAATTTTCGATTACAATTTGAGTTTGCAATTTGTAAAAATAATAAAAAAGATCATGACATTTTCAATTTTCGGTATCATGGTCTTCGACTGAAGATGTATTCTTGTCTCTCTGGGCAGTTTCTGCTGTTCCTGATGGGTTAATGGCGTGGGAGACTTTGAAGGAGAGACCCCATAGCATAGATCTCATATTAACTGAAGTGGAGTTGCCATTAATATCAGGATATGCGTTACTTGCTTTGGTCATGGAGCATGATGTTTGCAAAAACATTCCTGTCATAAGTACGTAAAAGCATGCTTATGTTAACTTTACTATCTTGATATTTTGCTTGTCGTGGTGCTAAACAATGTTAGGAATTTTTTGCATCATAAACATACAGTGATGTCTTCACACGATTCAATTAGTGTGGTTCTGAAGTGCATGTTAAAAGGAGCAGCTGACTTTCTCGTTAAGCCTGTTCGGAAGAATGAATTGAGGAACTTGTGGCAGCATGTTTGGAGAAGGCAAACTGTATGTTTAACTTTCAAGTTCATTTTTTCGTTCTCTTTTTTTGTTCTATTCTTCTGGTTCAAAAGCATGCTCCTAATGGATTTTTTTTAAAATTATTGATCAGCTAATTGCTGGAAAAATCCCTGGAAACTCGCATCAAGTTGAGGCCGCATCTGAAAACAACGCAGCTTCGAGTGATTTTGGGACATCTTTGCAGAAAAATAAGGATTGCAGCGAGAAAGGGAGTGATGCCCAAGTGAGTATTAGGTCACTTAATTGTCAGTCTTGTAGAAATATGTAGTCTGTGTCTTTGAATCCATTCTTGTAATGTAATGTCTGCCAATTTCCCAAATAAGGGTAAGCAAAATGACCGAATTAACCAAATAAACCAACATAAAATTAACTGGAAAGGCCGACCCAAGATATCAAACTCAAAAAACTATTTAGAAAATTTAAAAAAATCGTTTAGGTTTAGTTTTGGTTCTGAAATAAAAAAATCCAAACCAATTCGATTTTTTTCAATAAAAAACTAAAAAAAGCCCAAGCCCATTGCACCAAATCCTCTAAAAAAGCCCAATTAAAAGATCCATGGGACTTATTTGCGAGAACTTAACTGAACTGTTTAGTTTGAACTGGTTTTCCAGTTCGACTCAAATTTTAAAATAAAATTCGTTCAGTTGAACCTTATGTCCAAATCGAACTGAACTGACCGATGCTCCCTTTTCCCAAATGTCTGCTTCTGAATGCGATGCAGACAGGGGAAGAAATAGTTCATTCGGTATTTTCATGTAACCTGCCGAGAATCAATTGATTTTCCTCTTTGCTTCCCCAACTCCTTTTGGCTCATCAAATTGCACAGTCTCTATAAAGCAGTACTATAGATATATCCAGGATCCATGATGAAATTCATGGAGGACACTTGTAGTGCGAGGAAAATTTCTCTTTCCAGATTAGGTTGGCTTTATAAAGTATCACATAGAGACTGCATGTTTGCCACTTCCCGTGCAGAGCTCTTGTACGACCCCTTGCTTGGAAGCTGAGAGTGCTCACATGCAAAATATACAGGGACTTTCACATCTGAAGTACAGGAGTGCTTCAAATTTGAGCGATGCAGATAATGAGAAGCATGAAGATTATACCATATTAAATAAAAGCCCAGTAAATCCTGAGAGCAAGACCGGAGGTATGTCTCACGTTTCCATTCCAAATTTTTACTTATCATTTACTACAACTGCTTGAAAACTTTGCTTTCTTTGTTCAGTAATACCTAACAAAGGGACTTCTAACACGGTACTTGTAGCAGAATGGTCAAGCAGGACGAGACATGACAGGGAACCGTGCCATGGAGCTTATAATCCAACTGCTCCGAGACAGGTAGAGGAGCATGCTTGTGCTAAGTCAGCGATTCATGATGAGAACTCGAGACCAGAAAATGATAGGGAACATGCTAATAGCTCCTTTGGCCACGATGATGTACTTGGTGAAAGTGGAGCCATTGACTTGATTGGTTCCTTTAATAATCGCCCAAAGCACACAAATGCATACTCTAGTTTACATGATGCGACAAACAAGTTTGAATTCCCTCCACTACTTGAACTCTCTCTCAGAAGATTGTATCCCAGTAGCTCAAAGAACCAAGGGCTAGATGAAAGACATGCATTGAACCATTCCAATTCCTCAGCCTTCTCATTGTAAGTTTTTGTGTACCCAATACTGAATATTAGATAAAACCTGGGCCATCCTACTGTTTTCCATCTCAAGCTTTATTTTAACATCTTTGAACATCTTTGAAGTGAGTCTATCTCCCTTCAAGTTTTCTTCTTTTTTGTTTCAGTTTCAGTTTCGCTTTTCTTTCTCTTGTTTTTATATTTATTTTCAAAATAATTATTTAGCTATCATGTAAGGTTCATCTTTCTTGTGCTTATTCAGTATAATTTTCTCTATTATAATAAAATATTAGGCTTAGATGAAGGAAGAAGCAGGAGTTCGGAGACGGTGGATTTAATGGCATAGGTGGCTGTGAGATTCAGTATTGATATTAGATAGGGTGTTCCCCATTCGTTGAATGAAAGGATCATAATTACATAATTTTATCCACTGCTTTAACTGATTTGTCAAAGAACAGGAGCTGTGTTTTTACAGTCTTTTCTTTTTATGATGTGTTTTCTGCATCCTGATTGCAGAATTTTAATGAAAGTTATTTCTTTTAACTCTAGGTGGTCACATGTGGAAATGCTTCTCTGATTAACGCATAGGTTCTCTCTGCAGGTACAATAGTAAGTCACTGCAATCCCCTTTTCCAACATCTGCCAGTAATGGCTCAGATTCCAAGGAAGAAGCCAGTAAGTCTCCTGATCTGTCATCCAATCAACTTGCTCAAAATGTTGGTACTGTTTCTCAGATACATGATGTCTCTTTGAGTGGCAATCAAGAAATTATGACCACTCCGGTCATTGGCCAATCTGTGAAGGTGGAATTAGCACATCCAAGCCCTCAACTTGGATTGATTCCTGTCTTAGGTACAAGGCTTGACAATATATCTACCGGATGTGGTCATGTTTTCTCCCCTTTATGTTATACACAATCAAATGCAGCGTGGAATCCCAATCTTGCGGGGCGGCCACAGTCTCCATTTCCTACAACTGCCTCAGTTCGTTCAAATCCTGAAGTTCTTGATTCCAAGCAAAACCAGAAGTGTTCTGCTGAAACTACATACTGCTATGTTGACCAAAATGATCTTCAGCAGAACAATAGGGAACCTGTGGATGAAATGAGACATGATTCACCTGCTGCTGGTCAGAGTAATAGTAGTAGTTTATGTAAACGTGTTGCCAATAATAATAATAGCAGTGCTTATGAAAGCTTTGGCAGTAGAAACGATGTAAATGCCTCTTCAGTTGGGACAGCTGAGAAGTCCATGGCTCAAGAGAACTTGAATAATGGGGGTAACTTCAACCATGATGGTTTTGGAGGGAGCGATTCCTATCGCTCCAGCCAAAGAGAAGCTGCTCTAACAAAGTTCCGCTTGAAGCGGAAAGATCGATGCTATGAGAAAAGGGTACGTACTACTTATTGCTCTATGCAGATATTGTGCTGATGTGCATTGAGATGACTCCATCTGTAGCTGCTTGTGAACCCATGTCATATAGCTGTCGTATCTTATCACAAATATTCTTTAAGCTGTCATCCTTTTGTCAACTCTTCCTGTTGCTGATTTTCATATGTTGCAATGAGTAATCTAAACTAGCTCGGAAATTTCAGTTTCTACAGAACTGTAGTGCTGATCTCATGGACATAGACATGAAAAGTTAGAATTCAGCTGCTAGGAATGATATGATATTGCCTGTGGTGAGGATAGCAAAATCACATACCGAGACGTGTGAAATGATCTGCAATTCTTAAACATAGACTTCCTTTGACATGCAGGTTCGATACCAAAGTCGGAAAAGACTGGCAGAGCAACGTCCTCGGGTGAAAGGTCAGTTTGTTCGTCAAATGCAAAATGATTGCCCAGTTGCCAATGGGTGACCGTGAAGTTTATCATCGCACTCCTGTTTGTTGTTTGTCGCTCGAGCGCCTCGACGTTTTGGAAATGATGGCATGTCTATGGTGAGATATGAACGTGTTTGCAACCTCCTTTACCTTTGGGTGTACTAGAAAAGGGAGGCTTGTAATTATGGGGTGAAGTCTGAATCCTCTTCTACTCTGGTTAATTTCTTTGCTCGCGCAGTAGATGACTGACTTGTAGTTTTTAGGAAGCTATAAAAGTAGATAAATGGGGTTGATAGTTTTAAAGTGGGCTTGTTTCTTCTGTTAGCTTTACAAGTATTGCTTTATATGATTGCTGGGCAGCTTCCACTTTGTGCCTGCCTGAGATTCTGTTGATCAATTAATTAAGAGAAAGTGGATATTATTAGTTTTCTTTATGTTTAATTTGGTTCGCTTCATCTCATGGAGGCATTCGTACTTTTGATTATCTTAATATACAACAAAACTTCTGGACGCTACGATTGATTATTTATTAGGCAAGCCTTTTATGAAAGCATTACTTCATGGACCGGAAAACCTCAAAAATAAATAAATAAATAGTCCTGGAAAAGGTCTTATAAGGGTTTGACAGTAGATAGGTTGCTCGAGTTATCCTGTGGGTTTATTTATTTATTTTTTTATCATAGAAAAAAAAATCAAGATTGTAATTTTTTTAAAGAAAAAATTCTAAAATTATGATTATTGATTTGAGGTCTAAAAATATTAAAAAATAATGAAAAAAAAAGTTGAGTCAAACATGATGAACTACCATATTTATGATTTGAGATTTTTAAAAATAAAATAATTAAAAAAATAAAATTCCTCAAATTAAAATTAAATGTTAGGGATGCAATTAATAAATTTAATTTAATAAAAAACTAAAATTAAGCCAATCACTATATTTTTTTATCCTAGAAAAAATATCAAGAAGATATAAATTTTGTAAATCTTAGTTCAATTTTCGATCCTTAAAATGTTAAAGATTAAATATTAAAGGATAAAATTAATTAATTCAATTCAATTTTAAAACAAAATTTCATTAGAAAAACTAAATTTAATAAAAACAAAAGAAATTAGAAGTAAGGTGACCTGTGTTATTTTAAAGTTGACTAAAAATCTCATAGAAAATAAAATAAAAAATGATAAAGAATGAAAAAAAAAAGATTTACAAAAGCAAAAAAACCATAGAAACTTGTGTGTCAATTTCATAAATCAAAGTTAATCTCTTAAACCAATAAATCATTAAATTTTAGACTCGAACTTAATTAAGATGTTAAACAACCATTCAATTAAATATTGGAGGATGAAATAAAAAAAAATAATCTAAAAAATTATTGCAAGGTAAAAAAATATAATAATAATAAAAATTAGATTTGACAGAAAAAAAACTAAAAAATGGTGAAATTGCCAAAAAAAACAATTGCAAAAACCATTTAAAAAATAGCAATAAAAAAAGTAGGAACCAAATATGATAGGTTAAAATATATACTTGGGGTGAAATTAAAAAAAAATCTTAATTTAATAAATTATTTTTAATAAAAAAATTTGCAATTGAAAAACAATGATGAAATTGAAAAAACCCCTTCTATAAATTATTTTAAATTAAAAAAATTATAATGAAGAGAATAAGGATGAAATCTTAACTATAACAAACCTTTGAGGTTGATTTGGTTTTTATTTTTAAAGCCATCACGAAAAACAATTAGAAAAGAGAAAAAAATAAAAAAAACAAAAGGCTACATACACCACTTTGCCACCATCAAGCTAGATGCGTTGCTTATTCCTGGAGGGGATGCTGTGATGCTTAACCACCTCAAATTCGAAACAACCTCACATAAAAGAAGGTGGAAAAAATAACAATGTTTAAGGATTTATAATTTAATGGCAAATGATAAAACCGAATAAAAAATTAATTTTTTTTTAAAAAGTCAACTCATATTAACTCGACTAACTTGAGATCCTAGATATAAGATGAGGATAACTCCACAAAAAGAAAAGCTCAACAAATCACAAAGTTGATGGTTCAATAGGTCAATGTTATGTGAAAAAAATAAAAAAAAAATTCAATAAAGATTTTTTTAAAAAAATACCAAACTCCAATAAGGTAAATTATTGAAACTGGTGATTGAGTAAGGAGACTGAGACTACTCTATAAAAAGCAATAAAAAATTCAATAAGGATTTTTTAAAAAAATTACCAAACTCCAATAAGGTAAATCATTGAAACTGGTGAGTTAGGAGACTGAGACTACTCTATAAAAAGCAAACACAAAACAATTATAAAGTAAAATCCTCAATTATAAATAATATTAATAATAAAAATAATGAGGATTAAATCTTGCATAAAAAATAATTGAGAAACTAATTAAGGATTAAATTGAAAACAAAATAAATGAAGAAAATGATAGAAAAAGAGTAATGAAAAAAATGAGGACCAAAATTTAAAAAAAATGAATGAAAATTATAAAGGACAAAATTTAAAAAATAAAATAAATGTAAATGATAAAAAGAATAAGAACTAAATTAGATAAAAAAAATAAATTAAATTAAATGTAGAGAGATAAAATTGAAATAAATTAACTAGGAATAAAATTGAAATAAATTAATTTTAAAAAATATAAAAATAAAAAAAAATAAAAATAAAAAAAATAAAAATCAAACCTAATATGAAACAAATAAACTTTTAAAGACATGAAAACCAAAGCCTATGGTAAAAAAACAAAGGGCAAGAGACAAAAACTCATTGTCGCCTCCTCTTGTCAAACACACCATCCAAAAATTGGGCCAAAACTTTGTGCATCAGCTGAGACAGTAATCGGGTTTTTTTGCCACTATAATTGTCTACACACACTTTTGAAATAACATGGAGGACTCTGACGTGTTGATATATATGTACACATGTCATCATATTTTTTTAATTTATTAATATTTTAATAAAAAAATAACAAAAAAAAAAATTCAATGGCGTATTATTATTACAAAACAATCATAGCACAAAAACAAATGCCATTCGAAGTCGTTTTTAAAACCTGAAAAGTTAAATGTTAAACATATAATTTTACTGTAAAAAAAATGTAAAGACAAATAAATTTTTTATGCAAGATTATTTTTCTAAGCAGCCAAAATACAAACGTTATTTTAGTGTGCTAACAAAAAATAAAAAATAAAAAAAATCCTTAACAAAAAACCATTTTTTTTTCTAGATTTCAAAGGTAAAATAACATTTTCACTATGTATTTTCAAAGTTGAATAATAAAATCATCCCTTATTAATTTAAAAATAATATTTGTATTCCTTGAAAAAGATGAATTTACCTTAATATCAAGGCAGTTACTAGAGCAATGAAGAGCAAAATAATTATTACACGCTTGAATCCATAATAATTTTTTTATATACATTACAGGAAAAGGCTGAGCCTTTTCAGTTAGTTTTTTTTTTTTTTTTTTTTTTTTTTTTTTTTTTGTAATTGTGGTCGGGAAGGAAGCAAATGGTCATTTAGTTTTCTTAAACGATGATCATGGATGGTTGCCACTGCATTTATGTGTACGTGGATATTTTGAGGATATGTGGAGGGGAAGCATAAAATACAAAATACTATGGTGCGAGAGTATGATAACTTTTATTTTTATATATATTTTAAAAATATATTTTGTTGAAGAAATTGTTTAAGATGAAAAAAATAAATAAGTTGGTTAAAAATATGAAAAAATTATTTTTAAAATATTTATTTATCCATACAGATATAACATTTTCAAGATATAATTAAATTCTTTATACATCTAAAAGAATAAAAAGAAAAAATCAAGGAAATAAAATATTTTTCGTGTATATATATTCTTTATGTAATAACTGATTTTATTAAACTTGAAAATATTATAATAAAATATTGTGTTTTTTAAATATTATGATTGTTAAAAAATTATTATATTTTAAATTAAATTAAATAGCTGCTATTTAATTTTATTCTAATAATTATAAATATCAAAATTAATTATAAAAAATAAAAAATTTAATTCAAAATAAATAAATCTCACTAATATATTATAAATATCTATATAATAGTATTAGAAAACTCGCTAAAAAAAAATCCATCCACCATGACTTTCATTTAATTTAATAAATAAAAGAATCTTATATTTATAAGGACTTAAAAAAAGTATTTCTTTTTAATATTGGATAAATATTTTTATTTTTTTTATAAATTATACCAACATATTTCATTTAAAAAACATCAAATTAATACCAAAAACACAAAGTGGGGTAGATAAAAAAATATTAAAGCCATAAAAAACATCAAAATATACTTTTAATACCAAAAACACAAAGTGGGGTAGAAAAATACAAAAATGCATACGAATAAGGACTCGCAAGCGAATAAGAGGGGGTAGATACTTTGGACTCGAACCTTTTAAATGTTGGATCTGACGAGGCATTAGCTATGGAAACAAGAGGCTCGTAGAAAAGGCAGAAATCAGCCACCAACTTTATTCATGCAGAAAAAAAAATATAATACTAATGCATATGTTTTAGATCGGGTTTGGATTAAATTTCACTGATGAAATTTGAAATATTTATATTTTCTTTATTATTTATTAAATAAATACTTTAGATATTCATTTCTAATATGAAACAATAAATACCCAGTAAATTGTTATTGGTTAATGTCCCTTTTTGCTTTTGTACTCTTATACTTTTTTTTTTCCTTTTAATTCTTGTCTTTATATAATTTTTTTTAATGATTTTTACTCCTTTATTAATATATTCCGTTGAAGTTTCTACCCTTTTATTCAATGTTGTTAAATTATATGTCACGTGTTAGGAGTTTGTGCATTGACTTATTAATAACATCATTCCGAGAATAATGTTTTTAATACCAAAATAAGTATTAGAAATGGGATATATATATGGAACGTTAGATGTTTTATTTTAATTATAAATTTAAAAAATATTTATTTGATCAATCCACAACATAATTTTACAATAAAACATAAAAAAAAGCTAGTAATGATTATTGGAGATGGTAATAAGTATTAATCGTTGGATTTCCAAAGTAACTTACTCGTGCTCATTTCAAAAATATTATTCCTATATAGTTATTGATCATGTGGGAGCATGAAATTCTCTCTCTCTCTCTCTCTCTATATATATATATATATATATATATATTTTAGATAAAGTTTTGAATTTAATAATACTCTAATCTTTTTCAGTAAATATAAATTTTGGATTTTTATATCGGGCTCGAAGCGAACTATATGAAAAGGATTTCATGCATTCAAACCAGACAAAAACCCATCATGTTTGGATTAAAATGTCAACCATTAGAAGGGGAGCTGATCATCATGCGTTATTGCAAAAGTACCTGGCACATGCGCGCGCACTATACATATGCATATACATGGTTGAAGGTAATTCATGTTACCTTATTAAACTAAAAGAGTTGGAATACCTAGTGTAGCTTAATTTTTTTATAATAACAGTAAAGTTTCTCTCTTCTTTTTTTAATTTATCCTTCCTTTTCCACTTTCTTCCCTTTATTTCATTTCATTTTTTATTTTTTAGCAATTTTTTGAATTAAATAAGTTGACTAAATTATATAAAAATATCTCTTACATATTTATTTTTAAACTTAAGCTATACAAGGATTCGGGCTAAGAGTTTTTTTTTTCCTTTTAGTTTCATTATTTATTTTTTATTTTTAACATCAAAATCTTTTTACTAGGTAGTTAAATTGCTTTTAGATCGGTCAGTTAGATTGTTTTTAGATAGGTCAATCAAATTACTTTTAGATCAGTTAAGTCAACTTTGTCATATCAAGATAATTTTAACATGCTTTAATTTTAAAAACAAGTTAAACAAGGAGTCCAATAAAAAAGTTTTTTATATCAACTTTATCATTTTTTTTCTCAATTTCATTCTCATATTTTTTTTATTGGTCAATTTGGTTGCTTTTAGATCGAGCAGGTCGATTGAATTGCATTGAAATAATTTCCACATAGTTTAATTTTAAACTCGAGTTAGAAAAAAAGTTTTATTGAGAGATTTTTTATGTTAATTTCATTATTAATTTTTTTATTGATCAATTGAGTTATTTTTAGATTGAACAAGTTGATTGTGTCACTTAGAACCAATTTTTTTTATTGTTTAATTTTAAATTTAAATTAAATAAAAAATAAAATTATAAAGTTTTAAGATTGATTTCCAAGACTAGATTTAATAATAATAACAAATAATTCTATATTACCTAAATATTTTTTTTTATCTAACTAATAGCTCAGCATCCTATTGTATTCATTATCGAAATATTTTCTTGTGAACCATTACCCTCCATTGGTTTGCTTTTTATAGCTTTCATTATTATTAATTTTTACTTTTTGTTATGATAAAAAAGAAATTTAAAAAGAGAAAATAAAAAAGAAAAGAAAAGAGAAGAGCACCTAATAATCCACGCACACATAATATTTTAAAGATAACTTTAGTTCAAAGTTACCCAATAAACTCTCCCTCCTTCCTCTTCCTTTTTCGATACACTTGTCCCATGGATTTTCTCCTTCCTCAGCTTGTTTTCTCTTATGTTCACTCGGCATCTTCAAACCCCCCCACCCCCTGCTCGCATATATATAAACACCCAATAATATAATCATATTTCTCATGGCAGAAGAGCACCAACCAATAGAAATCAACCCACACCTGGTCATCATCTTCCTAGAGAACACATGGCATCATCACCAAGAAACACATACCGTGCTCTCTGCACATTAATCACCGTCTTCCTTCTCTTAGCTGGTCTTGCAGTTCTAATAGTCTGGTTAATTTACAGGCCTCACAAGCCCCAGTTCACTGTAGTTGGGGTAGCTATATATGACCTTAACACCACATCCCCACCTTTCATTTCCACCTCCATGCAGTTCACTCTAGTCACTAGAAACCCCAACAGGAGGGTCTCAATCATGTATGATAAACTCACTGCCTATGTATCATACAGGAACCAAGCTCTAACTCCTTCACTGGCATTGCCACCACTTTATCACGCGACAAAGAGCACGGTGGCCCTGTCTCCGGTGCTTGGTGGGGCAGGGGTGCCGGTGTCAGTGGAAGTTTTAAACGGGTTGGTGATGGATGAGGCATATGGGGTTGTGGCGCTGAGTATGGTGTTGTTGGGGAGGTTAAGGTGGAAGGCTGGGGCTATAAAGACACTGAGATATGGAGTTTATGTGAAGTGTGATGTCTGGGTGGGTTTGAAGAAGGGCTTTGTAGGGCAGGTGCCTTTGCTTGGGTCTCCAAAGTGTAAAGTCGATATATGAAGTTGCTCATGAAGGTATGAAACCTTACAAGGCCATCATGAGCTACCAAGCTAATTTCTTCTGTGTTTTTTCCCTTCTTTATGCGGGTTTCAGTGTACTTTTTTTAATATTATGCAGACTTCCCTTTTCATCTTCCTTTCAAGCAGTAGTAGCTTGTAATATGAATGACAGATGATCAAATTAAGGAAGTTAATTCAGACTGGTGAGAACGCCATGTTCTAGTCCAGTCTCCGTGCATATGGTCCGATCATGATTATATATAAACAACAACAAAAACGAAATTCTTCGTTTTCCTTCTCTAGAACCGAT
>NW_011499866.1:1750862-1763540 GCF_000495115.2 Populus euphratica | reverse complement strand
ATTTTTATTTAAAAATATATTAAAATAATTTTTTTTTTATTTTTTAAAATTCATTTTTATCATTAACACTTCAAAACTACACAATTTTGTTTTCAAAATTTACTAAAACTTCACCGCAAACACAGCCCTAAAGAGGGCCTTAATGGGTATAGATGAAGCTTTAATTTTGTCCAAAAATCGAATAATTAGGGAAGGTAGACAAAATAGTAAGATTAATTTGAGAATTTCAGTTAACTAGTTTGAACTTGCTTCCTGAAATGGGTACGGGTTTTATGAAATGAAAAAGGGCAGGTGATCTTGCGTCAAAAGCCAGCAAAACCTCACTGGGAAACTGCAGAATGGTGATGGAGCTCAGGCATGGTGACTGACAACACCAGGAACTTGAGGACGGTGATTAGCTCAGAAATCACCACTACTAGCTCTCCTATTATATTATTGGCAACTTATCATTAACACTTCAAAACTACACAATTTTGTTTTCAAAATTTACTAAAACTTCACCGCAAACACAGCCCTAAAGAGGGCCTTAATGGGTATAGATGAAGCTTTAATTTTGTCCAAAAATCGAATAATTAGGGAAGGTAGACAAAATAGTAAGATTAATTTGAGAATTTCAGTTAACTAGTTTGAACTTGCTTCCTGAAATGGGTACGGGTTTTATGAAATGAAAAAGGGCAGGTGATCTTGCGTCAAAAGCCAGCAAAACCTCACTGGGAAACTGCAGAATGGTGATGGAGCTCAGGCATGGTGACTGACAACACCAGGAACTTGAGGACGGTGATTAGCTCAGAAATCACCACTACTAGCTCTCCTATTATATTATTGGCAACTATGCTAGTGCAATATATGTTTTCTCTTACGAAGGATGCCTCGCTTTTTGATGAAATGCGCTTCACTTTAGACAGCGAGACGAAGTATTTTCACAGTAAAATTAAAGGACTTATATCTTCTTTCCTAGACTGTGTGTGATATACATATTAAGAATTATCTACATTTAATAATTTAAGTTTACAGTTGGAATTTTAAAATATTTTTTTTTAAATAAAAGTATTTTTAGACTTAAAATTTGTATAAATTCATACTAATTCATGCATAATTTTTTCCAAATAAAAAAAATTATGATATTTAAACTCGTAACTATTTGATTATCATGACTTTAATACCATATTAAAAAATCATTTTAATTTAAGAGGGCAGCACGATCGATGAATCACGCTGATAATAACCAGGAGAAAATTGATCAGACATGGGGCGGACAGTGATTAGCTCAGAAATCACCACCCTAGCTCTCCTATTATATTATTGGCAACTATGCTAGTGCAATATATGTTTTCTCTTACGAAGGATGCCTCGCTTTTTGATGAAATGCGCTTCACTTTAGACAGCGAGACGAAGTATTTTCACAGTAAAATTAAAGGACTTATATCTTCTTTCCTAGACTGTGTGTGATATACATATTAAGAATTATCTACATTTAATAATTTAAGTTTACAGTTGGAATTTTAAAATATTTTTTTTTAAATAAAAGTATTTTTAGACTTAAAATTTGTATAAATTCATACTAATTCATGCATAATTTTTTCCAAATAAAAAAAATTATGATATTTAAACTCGTAACTATTTGATTATCATGACTTTAATACCATATTAAAAAATCATTTTAATTTAATAGTTTAATTTTTTAAATAAAATATTAATATATAATTTATATTATTTTCTTGCATAATAAATCTTACTTCAATTTGTTTCTTACATCATTTATTGATGGTCTCTATCATGATTAATATTCTACTTAGTGCTATATGACAGAAAATTATTTGTTTTTATGATAAAAAAATATTTTTTAAAAATTCTTAAACTTCTTTTCCTCATTTTAATTATTTTTAAATTATTTTAAAAATATGAACTAATGTCTACTTGAAATATTAAAGGAATTGTATCTTCTTTCTTAGACTGTGTGTGCTATACATATTATAGAATTATCTAAATTTAATAATTTAAGTTTATAGATAGAAATTCTTTTAAATAAAAGTATTTTTAGATTTAAAATTTGCATAAATTCATACTAATTCATGCTTATTTTTTTTTAAATAAAAAAAATGATGATATTCGAACTCGTGAACATTTGACTATTATGATTTTGATACCATATTAATAAATTATCTCAATATAATAATTTAATTTTTTAAATAAAATTTTAATATATAATTTATATTATTCTAAATGTTACTTCAATTTGTTTCTTACATCACTCATTCATGGTCTCTATCATGATTAATATTCTAATTAATATTCTAATTAGTGCTACATGATAGAAAATTATTTGTTTTTGTGATAAAAAAATATTTTTGAAAATTCTTAAACTTCCTTTTCTCCTTTTAAATAAATTTTTTATAATTTTAATATATAATTTACATTATTCTAAATGTTACTTCAATTTGTTTCTTACATCACTCATTCATGGTCTCTATCATGATTAATATTCTAATTAATATTCTAATTAGTCCTACATGATAGAAAATTATTTGTTTTTGTGATAAAAAAATATTTTTAAAAATTCTTAAACTTCCTTTTCTCCTTTTAAATTAATTTTTTATAATTTTAATTACTTTTAAATGATTTTAAAAATATGAACTAATGTCTACTTGTTTCCTTTAGATAAACTTTTTTGGTAGTGGGGATGACACCCCCTCATATTGCATGGAGCATCGCATTTTTGAATAATCTTGTACCAGCTGAGACTTGATTCTCTACATGATGTGGGTATCAGATTCTCGTAACTTTGGCAACTTAATGTCAGTCTCCTATTGGGTAGTTACCCAGATGCCTTGGGAATCAACGATGGAAAGCTTGTAAATCAACCTTTGTTTCAGAGCCTGCCAATCAAAGAAAGGTGGAGGGTGTCTCTCTCTAATTAAGCCCGGAGCGAGTGGCCTGCTGTAAAGTTTCAAAAACAAAAGGCTGGGGAGAAAATTATTTGTTTTTGTGATAAAAAAATATTTTTGAAAATTCTTAAACTTCCTTTTCTCCTTTTAAATAAATTTTTTATAATTTTAATATATAATTTACATTATTCTAAATGTTACTTCAATTTGTTTCTTACATCACTCATTCATGGTCTCTATCATGATTAATATTCTAATTAATATTCTAATTAGTCCTACATGATAGAAAATTATTTGTTTTTGTGATAAAAAAATATTTTTAAAAATTCTTAAACTTCCTTTTCTCCTTTTAAATTAATTTTTTATAATTTTAATTACTTTTAAATGATTTTAAAAATATGAACTAATGTCTACTTGTTTCCTTTAGATAAACTTTTTTGGTAGTGGGGATGACACCCCCTCATATTGCATGGAGCATCGCATTTTTGAATAATCTTGTACCAGCTGAGACTTGATTCTCTACATGATGTGGGTATCAGATTCTCGTAACTTTGGCAACTTAATGTCAGTCTCCTATTGGGTAGTTACCCAGATGCCTTGGGAATCAACGATGGAAAGCTTGTAAATCAACCTTTGTTTCAGAGCCTGCCAATCAAAGAAAGGTGGAGGGTGTCTCTCTCTAATTAAGCCCGGAGCGAGTGGCCTGCTGTAAAGTTTCAAAAACAAAAGGCTGGGGAGAGAAAAGGGGGTCAGACGCCCATTCGTGAGATTTTTTTTCCACGTCAGCACATTAGAAAAAATTATTTTTTAAACCAGCACAGTTTTTTAAATAATTCTTACCATAACATATAAATAATAGTTGTGTATGATCATCGGTAGTGTATACATTACATGCACAATTATTTTTTATTTATTAAAATAAAAATTATTTTTTTAATTATGTTAATGGAGAAATAAAAACTCTATTCATGAGCGGTTCAAATTAAAAATAAAAGAATAGTAGTTGAGGGCTTTGTTGTATAATGGATTAAAATATTTTTTATAATGCTAAAAAAATTGTTTTTAGCATCAAGTTTTCAACAATGAAGAAATTCAATAAAATAAACTAAAAAAAATCAAGTATGTTATAAATACTAAAAACTTTAACTCTAGCTATAGACCAAGTCATTAAATTAACATAAAGAAGTATGTTAAGGTGTGATTGCATTGTGTGGGGAGTTCTTTGAATTTTTTTTCTATTTAATAATACAATAATAAAATTGCTTCTGAAAAGATTAATAATCCCAACACTCTTTATTTATTAAAATGAATATAATTATAAACTTATAAATATTTATAAATTTCATTTATACTTATAAAGGTTTTTTTTTGTAATTATCACAGGATAATAAAACATAAATGAAATATCTATGTTTTTTTTTCATATTAGGCACATAATAATTGAAAAATAAATGTTAACATCCTAATAAAAACCTAAAAAATTATTAGAGAACCATGAAAAAAATTAATAATAAATAAAATATCATGTCAAGTCTTTTCATTTCATTTAAATCTAAATCCAATAAAAATAAGAAAAATCACAAAAGATTCAAGCTCAAACAGCTATGCTAGCAGAGAAAGGGCCAGACGTGTATGGCCCAGTAGACCAGTCTCTCTTTTTTTTTTTTCATTTTATGTCATCTCCCCTCTTTTAAAAAAAAAACAATAAAAATAAATGGCAAATAACGCAACATCTACTTGCCTAGATTTCAACATCTAAAAAGGTGGCTGAAAATCAGACTTTGATTTTTTGATTTTAAAATCTATTTTTCAAGCATGTTTTGTTTTTCTAGTAATATAAGAACCAAATAACTTCTTAATTGAATTTTTCTTATTGAATAAAACTTATTGACTCCACCACCAACCTTTTTTATCTTCAGAAATAAGCCTAAGCCTACTAGGCAACTTACTTTTTTATATCTATTTTCTTGTGACTTTCTGTTTTTTATATCAAACCAGAGACCAAAAAATGAATATAATGAAATTATAAAATTAAATTAAATTTTTTAAAATAAAAGAGATTGAAAGGTAGTCAAAGGATAATAGAGGGATTGAAATGAATTATTTAGTTTAAAGTTTTGAGTGACCATGCATTTTTATCATGTTCAACACTTTGGTCTTCTCTTTTCATTTTTCTTAACAAAATAAATTATAAGAAATGAGTGATTGATTTAGCTAGGGATAACAATCGGCATCAATGGACTCAGTTTCTTTATATCTATACCTATTGGGTATAAAATTCTGATATTTATATCTTACACATCAAGATTTGGATATCTATATAAATATCTATTATCTAATTATTATTTATTCTTCGACATAAAGTAATATATACATATACATTTACATATACATATATATATTTGGGTTGGATTTTGAGTTGAGTTGACAATATTTATATTTTATTTCTAATTATATTAAAAAATATTCACTTATTTATATGATCAGTATTAAATTGCCATTTCTAGACCTATCCATAAAATGATTTATGTAATTGACGGTAATAAAAAGAAGAAGAAGCAATGATCAAACAGGAAAGAAAAGAAAAAAATGCAGTATGGATTACCGTGAAAAAAAAGAAACATGTCTTTTAGTATATTTTGTACTTCTTCGTATAATTTGAGCAGATATTTAGTTATTGATATGAAGCTAATTGTACTGGGATCATGTCCACCAATCAGGCAGCCTCCACGATCATCTGAAAAAAAAGAAGAAAAAACTCTGATTTTGATTGCATTACATCGGGCAAATTGATTGACACCCATTGCCAATGGGGAAATAACAAGAGGATGATTGATTGGAATTGAAATGCAATTTTGTCCCCAGACCTCCTCATGGACAGATCAAAACATCACTAACAAGTTGTAGTAATTGATGATATGTTAGTTAATCAATTTTAACTTTGTTCACATAATTCATGGATTAAGACTTACCTCCAGAAGAGGTTAGATTAAGCATTAATCTAGAGGGAAAAAATATGTTTAAGACAGAGTTATCTTCCAATGAGTTTTTGTATTGAAACTAAATCTTTTTTCAATTAGATTTTCAGTGCTTCGTTAACAATTTATTTGTAAGAAACTGTTCTTATCAAGATCTCCAAAAACATTTAAATGTTGGGAGCATACCCACTTACTATATAAGATCTAAGTGTCTGTAAATCATATATGAATTGTAAGTTTTTGTTTTTTTTTGTTTTTGTGGCCGAATTCATCTTGTAAAAAGCTTCAAACATTTATTTTGTAAGACCCAGTAGTAAAACTCACTTACTTTTAATGCAAGCATGAGATTTTTGAAAAAATATCCCGAGAGAATATTGGTTAAAATTAGCATTACTCTCATCTCAGTTGATTCTACGGAGCATCCATCACACCAGATCCATCCACATGGGCGTGTAAACTGAAAGACAGTCAGTGCCCTTTATTTATTGCATTATCCCAGTTGCAACGATTATCCTTAGGGTTTGAAATTGAATTGTTTAAGCGAGGGTGATTGATGTAGAGAAAATGATTTACCTGAAGTCAAATTGATGCCACAAGCAAACCAAGATTGAAAAGAACAACTCAAGCTAACACCTTTCTTTATTCTAGGTTCAATGTTTCTAACATATCCAATTATTCTTCATATATATATTGTGCTGGCGCGCGGGCGCGCGTAATCTTTTGACTTTTGGGTTTGTGCTGGCACGCTCGCGCGCGTAATCTTTTGACTTTTGGGTTTAAGTGTATATAATAATTAATCTCGGCGAGTCTTGTGTTTTGCTTGTTTGTTTATCTAATACGTATTAATGGACGTTATTGTTATCTTGTTGATTTTTGTCTTCTGATCATTTGCAGCAGGTTGGCTTTCAGCACCAATAACGATATGCTGCTTTTTGTTTGGTTTTGATTCAGCATGGTGCTGATTGTGCTAAGATTCTTTACCTAATTCAATCAAAGACTTCTAGGAGATTGATATCTATTAAAGGGTGTTTGATTTCTATTTGCCACTTCTATGATCTTCAAGGAACACTCTATTTTCTGGCTTTTAGGTGATGCTTTGTAGTGTGTTTGATTAGAAAATATTGTTTCTTACCAAAAATTAAGCTCCCGCCACTTGTTTGCATTGCTTGCATCCTGTAACTTAAAAATCTCGAGTGCCTTTAAAGGTAATCTATTGACTTATCTCCTTTATGGCTTTGATCCTTGTATCTCCATGCTTTACTCTCTGTTTTTCTTCTTTCCCCCCATCTCCCAATTAGAGATGTTAAAGCTGCGGAATGTTATTCCTCATGAGATATAGATGTGTAGATCAATCCACATGGTCCAATGCTTGGTACTAGTTGTTGCTTTACTGCTGATGGGTTGCCGTTACACTGTCAATAGGGTCACGGGAAATTGGGAATCTTTTCTTTTCTTTTTTGATTCCTTCTTCTGAAACATTTCTATGACTGAATCTCTTTGCATCTGGTAACGTATGTGTAATGAACCCACTGCACACAGGGAGAAAGTACATGCAAAGGATATCGCTGTGATTATGGATTTTTCCTTTATTAGATCTTTTTACAAGTGGGGATGATCCATGTTTGAAATGGAATTCAGTTACTGGATTCCTTTGATGCATAATTGTTGCCTTAAATTCGAAAGTCGTTGAAAAGCTGCATTTGTTTGATTGTGTTAAATGATTTCTTTTTACTTAAATAGAGAGAGAGAGAGAGAGAGAGAGAGAGAGAGAGAAGAAGACGGGGGCTTACTTGGTGGACTGCCATTCAGCCACTTCTATTGTTCCACTCTTTGGCTTGACTCAGTATTCCTTCCCTATATGTGCAAATACTAATATGCTGTCTATGCAATAGGTGCTCGTCTTGTGAACTTAGATTGGTAATGCGTGATTTCCTTCGTTCACGGATTCTGCGTGAGGGTTAAAAATTTGAAACTTTGTTTATGTTTTTACTTGTCATTGAGCAAGGTGTTGTGTGCTACGTGATCGGTGATCCATTGATTTGGATTAGTCTTTTGTATCAAACGGCTTATATTACTGACAGGGAATGCTCTTCTGCTGGCGTGTTTAGCTAGTGATCATCACGTTATGAACTTCATTTTCTAAATCCTTTTGAAATTCTGAATTGTAGTTAAGGGCTAATGACAAACTAAATGCCTTAATCTCTACTGTTTGGGGGCTGGCTATGTGAGTGACACTGCTCGGAATCAATATGTTTGTGGTTTTGTTTCTGCTGGGGAGTTATTGGTGTAATTTCTAAGCACTGTCATTAAAATCAAATTTATTCATATTTGCAATCTATCAAATTCATGTTTAAGCATGAATTCTCATTAAGAGGTCGGGATCTAGTTCTATTAAGGCTGCTGTCTTTGAAAGGGCACGAGGAGGAGGAACGTTCCTAGTTCAGAATTACAATATTACTTTCAACAAGTTCATGCAATCAAATAATCTTCGTGGGTTTTGGCTCTTAAACTCGTTGAATATTGAGGAACCTGGAATTTCTCCCTATAGTGCCTGAGTTTGGTGTAAAATACCATTATCAGCTATTCATCTTTTCAGTTCTCTCAGTTCTTTCATTTTTTTCTCTTTTTGCATGTTGGTTCATCATAAGCTACTTTGATGGTGTATCTGTTGCCAAATTCTCTTTGATGTTGTAAGACAATGCATTTACTCTTCCGTGTATCATTACAGAACACATTGTGCACTATATATGCAGGCATGTTCTGTTAGATTTCACATGGTATTCATGGTGTAACTGTGAACTTTCAGATGGAAGCACAAAATACTCAGCATGCCCCCCCTGTTGAAACAAGCGTGGATATTCTTGATGGAGAGGATAGTGGAGTGAGTAAGGTATGCGGGGAAGCACCTTGTGTATTTTCAGATACTGGAAATAACCTCAAGAATGCCAAAGAACGTTCAGCTTCAATGCGTAAGCTCTGGATAGCCGTGGCACTTTGTGTCGTGTTCATGTGTGCTGAGGTGGCTGGTGGCATCAAAGCCAATAGTCTGGCAATCTTGACTGATGCTGCACATTTGCTTTCAGATGTTGCAGCCTTTGCTATCTCCTTGTTTTCATTTTGGGCAGCTGGCTGGGAAGCCACATCCCGTCAATCTTATGGATTTGTTAGGATTGAGGTTCTCGGTGCACTGGTTTCCATACAGCTCATCTGGTTGCTTGCAGGGATCTTGGTTTATGAAGCCATTGTTAGGCTCATCCATGATACAAGGGAGGTAGATGGGTTTCTTATGTTTCTTGTTGCTGCATTCGGTCTTCTAGTGAATATCGTCATGGCACTTGTGTTAGGACATGATCACGGGCATGACCATGATCACAATCATGGGACTGGCCACAGCCATGGAATGACAGTTAATACTCATCATCGTCATGACGACGAGCACCCAAAACATGCGGACAATCATCATAAGCACTCGACAGATGAGCACCGTCATGCTCATGAAGAACATGTTGAGCCGCTGCTGGATAAAAAGGAAGCCAGGCATGAAAAGAAGCAAAGGAACATAAATGTACAAGGTGCTTATATCCATGTACTTGGGGATTCCATCCAGAGTATCGGGGTCATGATAGGAGGTGCAATCATATGGTATAAGCCTGAGTGGAAGATAGTTGATCTGATCTGAACCCTATTCTTTTCAGTTGTAGTCTTGGGGACAACAATCAAAATGTTTCGGAACATACTTGAAGTCTTGATGGAGAGCACTCCAAGAGAGATAGATGCATCAAAGATTGAAAAGGGATTGTCTGAGATGGAGAACGTGGTGGCTATCCACGAACTGCATATATGGGCCATTACCGTGGGCAAGATTCTTCTGGCTTGTCATGTGAAAATCAGGCCTGAAGCAAATGCAGACATGGTGCTAGACAATTTGATGAACTATATCAGAAGTGAGTATGGCATCAGTCATGTAACCATCCAGATTGAACGTTAGCAGAGGCAAAGGAATTAGCTAGTTGAATCTGGGGCCTGATGTTTCCGAAACTGATGATCTTTCATCACATGCGCGTATATACTGTTCATGGGATATCTTTCACTATGTCCTTTACAATTGTTTTTTACGCACAGATAGAAATTGTCATCTTTAATTTTGTCGCGAGTGTTGTTCGGATTCTGGTATTGTGAATTTACAATTGTAGAGTTGATAAATATAGTTTCTTCAATCTTCTCTTTTGCTCCATTCCACACAAATTACTACAAAAAAATCCATATGCGTAGAGCATTCTTCTATAGGAAGAAGTTCCCGTCAGGCTTGGAAAGGGAGTTGCTTTGTCTCCCGCTTTAGGCATGCTGATACTCACTCACAGTTGGGGTCTACCACTGATAATAAGTGTCACAGGCACTAATTTGAGGCGGAGATGAAGCTTCTGTCCAGGTAACAGCTCGTTTGTTATATTACAGCTGGGAACATGATGCTGGGGTGTGGGGACGCTGGTGTCATCTAGTTGAGTGAAAAGATTCGCGACCTTCCTTCTTACGGTGAAATGCTGGCAGGTCTCTCGATGAACTGACCTGGTGATGTACTTGATGCTAAAACAGATGTTGAAACAGGAATTACTGCAGAGAAGTTTCTTGACCTTGTAAAACGAGAACAAGGTTGATAGGTTTAACTTAACCAGAGTCAATGTTGATGGGTTAATGCTAGAAAACTTTTTGTTATTTTATTTTAGGGTCTCTGTATGGGTTAGAAATAATCAATCAGCTACAAGACAAGTTTAAATTGTTGCAGTTTCTTGAGAATGAAAATGACCCTTGTTGTGTGGCTAAAGTTGCATAATATATTTTATAGGAGTAAAAGGAACCACGACTTGGTTCAAAAAGATAAGGTTCTTGGACATTACCAAGTGAAATCTGGGGTTTTCAAGCAGAGGTTTCAGTGGAAGTTGTGCATTTCATATACTATCGGTGTCTTCCATGGAAGCTGTGCTCTCACTAGTTCACATCTGCTGCTTTGAACTAGTAATAATGTTGAGCTGTTTGATAATTTGACTGCTTGCCTTGATGTAGAAAGGGGAAGCTGCCACATGCGAGATGGTCGTAGGAAAGTATATATCAAGCTATTAAAAATAGTAAAACTAAAAATAAAATAATGCCATATAGGACAAGACCGGACATGATTGACACTTAAAAAAAGGGCTGATATCACATGGAAGGCCTTTTGGAACCCAACGTTAATTTTAAAGATGTTTTTTTTTTTCCGAAAATGTAAGGTTGTCTTAGCTTAGGATTCTCAATATCTGAGAGTCAGAAGCATGGTGCCCCCCCTCCCCTTTATAAATTGTAGGCATTTTTTGTTAGGATTCTCAGAAATAATGTGAGACAGAGTGCCTGAATCATCAGGTAATCTACTATAGTACACTGAAAGTGGGGACGCAGGTTTCCGATTTTCCTATCTCTCTCGAAAATATCTGGAATTAGAACTCGGGTGGAGGCAGCTTCAAATAACATCAATTATATATATATATAATTATCAGTTGTTCAATTCCTTAAACTAAATACTTCTTCATTTGGATATAGCCAGGGGGAACAAAACCCTTTATTTTGGCACCCTGCTTGAAATAAAGGGCAAGCAAGGGGATCTTACCTCATCAGTCTCCAAGCAAAAATTACAGTGGGACATTGATGAAGGAACTTCGGAGCATTTTGCGTTTCTGTCTGGAACATTATGCTGCCGAGTTTCTACTCTTGGATCGGTCAAATAATAAGCTCATAACTAGAGCTTGGAGCTCAGAATTATCAAAGGGACTATGGAATGGATTTAAAGAGTGAGTTTCTGGGAACTTCACCTTTAATCAAACATCCATCGAATGTGCTCCCTTTCTAGAAAAAAGGTTGACTTTCAGACACAATTAATGCAGAAAATGCCCACAACTTCCCATCGAAAGAGGATTAATCCAAAAGACATTCAATTATTTAGGACGAAAGCAACTTCAACGCCCGACATTTTTCTAGCATATCAAGGATGGAAGGAAGAAAGTTGGAAGAACAAGCGGCGTTAGCCGGGACAAAGCAGTGGGGGAGGGCTTTCGTTTAAGCAAATGTATTAGTGAGCCGTTATCAGGATTTTTACCTAAACAGTGTGAGTATTACAAGGAGATGGATGTATTGGTCAAATCATTGAGCATAAAAAGGTCGGTGTGGCTTGTTTAACCTCGCTAGTCGTCCCCACTCAAATCACTGTCTGGTTAGAAAAACAATATCATGCTGCCTTCACTTTAACCTTTACCAAGATCTAGCTTAAATGATTAAATTGTAAAAATAATAATTAGAAAATGAATGAAAAGATGGCAAAAAGTATATTCACCTAAGTTAGTATGTGAAATTTATCATCTGAGTATTAGATATGTTTACAAATTAACTTACTTTAACAATTTATGTCTTTTTTTTCTCCTTTAATTCTTGTTCCCTTCCTGGTTTGGCCTTGTTTGGGTCTTAATTGATCTTAAGTTGAATTAAATTTGAAACTAAATTAAAGAGTTATAAATAATTAAAGATAAAATTTAAGAAATAAAACATATTAAAAAAAAATGAACATAAAGAATAAAGAAAAGGAAAAAACTAAGCTAACCTAGATAAATTTCTTAATCTTGATTTGATTCAAATCCTTAATTTATAAAATCCTAGAACCAAATTAAATTAAAAAACTTAATTTCTTATCAATTTAATATTAAACAATAAATACTAAAAAAATCAATCTAACTTGCTATATATATATATATATATATATATATATATATATATCTTTACAAATAATATCTTTT